>NW_015176463.1:899255-920333 GCF_001447785.1 Gekko japonicus | reverse complement strand
CCCACTTTCACCCCCTGCCCCATCAGTTTTACACTTGCTGCAGAGCAACAAACTGATTACAGTTGACATCAGGTAGCATTATAATGGGTCTTTGCAGATCTCCTCTCATATGGTTTTTAAAAACTGAAGTAGGTGAATGTGAAAATGTTATTCTGAGTAATCTCTCACAAGTTATCATGCACTTTTAGTAATTACTGGTTTTCAAAGCTTAGTAGTGCTTTTTCTTGACAATACCAATCAAGCTTCCCAGGAGTTTGTCTACTGTACTCATTCCCTTGCCGTGTGCTGCCAAGACCGCTAGATGTGTTCTAGGGTCATTGTTGTGTATGAAATGGAATGTAATGAATGTATTGAGCTTGAGCCTGACCAAGGTATTGTAAACCGACCTATCAGAACAAAGGAAGTTCTGGAGGGAAGCAAAGTGATTGGTCTTTATGTACTGTATTTGATTGGACCTTATCTGACATGTGGGCGTGGCTTGCCAAGCCCGGACTGTTTAAAAAGGAGCCTGTTGCTCCATAGTTTGTCTCGTTCTGGTTCTTCTGACTTTGTGTTCAATAAAGCTGTTATCACTGTTCACCTGCTGCCTCGAGTCTTGTATCTAACAGTCATCTTCTCAGTTGTTATGATTTGACAATGAGATCTGGTCAGTACATGAACTGATGTGCCTCACCGCACAATGACAGGTATTTGTAGGATTCTCAGCAGATTAGTTGATATCAAAAGGGTTCCCTGAAAGAAGAGTTTTGAAAGCTACTATGTGTAAACAATGTTCTCATGTACAAGTTTTTATGTTTATCATTCTAATCTATGACCTGAATATCATAGTTATGTATTCAAGATTGCATGGAACTATGATGGAAAAAAAATAGGCAAGGATGCAGTTGTAATTGGAGGTACTAACGCCATCTGAATACTGTAAATTATGAATTGTTTTAATCAGCTTTTAAATTGTTGGTATTGTTTGACTATATGTTTAATTATTGTTGTTCATCACTCAGAGCCTTGAGTACTCGGGGACTGAATGATTTAGAAATCCAAATAAATAGATAAATATAATAGTTGAATTTCAATGTAAGAATATTTTATTATGATGCAACATTGCACTGATATTTAGTTTTTTAATAATGAAGAAAACTATTTCTGTTTTTCATTGATAACCACATTTTCTTATCCAGCAGTTTCCACATGGGTTCCCTAATACTTGGGAAGGCTTCCAAATTAAACCTGATCCTGGCACTCCAATGCAGCTGAATTGTGCTGCAACTAGAGATGTGAAGGCCTGGGCAAAACAGAACATTCTGAAAAAAGAAAAAATTATTTTCCAGATGGCCTTTAAAAAATTCTAATATTAGAGATTTGTGGGAACACTGAAAACACCCCTCCCATGTCTCCCACTTTCAGAATTGGAGGGAATGCAAAGAATAAGGGACAGACTATTTGAGGCAGAACTATTTGAACCGTATAACGCAGCTAATAAGACATGCTCTCCCCTAAGTCATGGGATATTCCCCACTGTGGGTCATCCTGCTAGCGATCTTTACCAACTTCAGACCCCAGAACCTTTTCACTTGCTAGGTTCAACGCTCTCCCTTTAGCAATTTTAACTGGGAGGTTTAATAGTTTTCCTTTCGTTAACAGACTATGCCCCTGTGCAAGTGGGTCTATTGAAACAGTGTCTCACGTGTTACTGGAATGTTGTTATTATGCCAACATTTGGCACAACATTTTATCGCTATTACTTGGTGGCATCACAGAGTTTCCTGATTCCCATAAGCTGCTATATCTACTAAACAATGTTGATGAAAATATAACTGACGCAGTGGCAACATTCTTTCAGGCTGCTCTTTTTACACGTACTACAGTATTGTAACATAAAACTTGTCTTTGGGAGATGTGAAAGTGAGACTTATATGGATTTTAGATTATTTTAGAACAGGGTGCTGGTGTTTTTTCCTTCCCTCCCTAGTTGGTATATGTGCCTATGTTTTATTTATTTATCTATTTGTGTATTTTCTCCAATGTCAATGCCAATAAAAGTAACTGAACTGACCCCTCCCATGAAATATTTCCCTCTTTGTAAAATACATTTTTAAGAGAAAGTTTTACACAATATGTCTTTATGTAAAACAATCTACAACATTAAATAATGATTTCCTGTGCATTCTCTAAACAGATTATACAGCATATTTTCAAGGATATTTCAATTATTTAGCTGAAATTAATTCGGTATACAAGTAATAGCTACAGTGTGTACGATAATCACTATTTGCATCAATGTTTTCAGTATTTTGAAGCTTAACTGGTATTAATATATACTAGTAGTCCTATTGTGACTCTATGAGACCAGTTCTGTACAAATGTTTGTTTACTACATTTTTCTAACTTTTTTCAAATTTTATTTTTTTCCTATATCTCAAATGTGCCATGATAATACCAGGTGCAGCAGTTTACATTACTCTCTTTCTCTGGTATTGGGAATGTTCACAGTTTTGCTTATAGGAAACTAAGGCATTTATACTTTAAAATTTTTAACAAATGTTACATAGTATAATTAATTATGCATTTATATTGTTAAACAGTACAATTAAGTTTAGGTTTGAAGTATTGCATATACTTTAATTTTTCTCCAAATTTGTATTTTTCAACAATAACAACAAAAAACCCACAGAAAAATGCTTCTTGAATGTTTACTGCAAACTCAGTTAACAACACGGTTCTTAGGCAATGTGGTTTATTAAAGGATGGTCTGACTTCAGGCAATCCTAAAATTACACATGCTTTTTAATATTTGTACTAGGGTAACAATAGAACTTAAGTGTTCTTATTCTTACCTAATCCTCCTAAATAATTGATAAGTTAGAGCCAGAGAACCATCAGCAGAGTTCTACTTACAATGTCCCCACTGCTAGAGCACCTAGAATGTTTCTCCGAACTATTTTTGAGGACTGAAAGACCCTTGGGTCTCTCATGGAGCAAAGTATGGGAAGATGCAGGACAAGGAAGAAATCAATCACAGACCTTTCCCTTTGCACAGGGGGAAATGCTTTCCGGTCATGCAGCTTTCAATCCAGACATCAGAGTTGACAGAGTCGGCAATGTTGAGGCAGTGTCAACTTGCCACCTAACAATGAAAATGTTCTCTCTTTTTTAATTTCAAGGGACTACCTAAAGATCCACTCAGCATTATAGTTCAAGTGCCATCCACACATCAAAAAATCATTATGTCTATATTCTTATAGTTAATCATTAAGCAAATATCCCAGTAATTCTGCATGTAACACCAACTTTGTGTTCACACTTCACAACAAGAAAAGCAGATTATAAATGAAGTGAATAAATAATTATACACATACTCACACGGACACATAGAATGATTTAAAAAATTATCATAAAAGACATCTCTTTGTTCTTTTCTGTAATATATGTAACCTAACAGCTGCACATACCCTAACATGGCTCCCCATATGTTTTGTATAGATTTATTGACATTAAAATATGTTTATACAACCAGACCCAAATAAAGGTGAACCACACCCCACCAAAACTGTGGGAACTGTAGATGGTAAAGGGGACTTTGGCAGTTTTCAGAGCAGTCAGCTGGTGAACAAATGGCACAAATAGGCTGTGAAGGGAATTTTTAAAAAGTTATTCTTGGGCAACTGGTTTAGTATCTATTCTACTGCCAACTGTAAATTAATACTGAGGCTGTTGAACAAACACTGTACGTTGTGTACAAAAACGAAGAGGGGCTATTTCAAATCAAAAAGAGTAAAACTGTAAGTCCAACAGCTTTGATCCAAATTCTTAACAAAAAAAATCTTTAAAGTTACATCTGTATATGCTCTAAAAGAGACTTGAACATGATATTCCATTTGCAATGTTCCACAAACTTTGATAACTCCACTTTAACAAATAGATGAATCTGCTAGCAAAGTTGAAAAAATTGGTACAACTAATTTAGTATAGTAATACCAGCATCTCATACAGTAATACCAGCATCTCATACTTTAACCCACTGCTGAAAGAGACAGTATACAGCTAAAAGAGGCACACTATACAGCTAAACAAGCTTTCTCACAGACTTTGCTTGGCAGGTGGAACAACATCACTGACCTAGCCAACTACTGCTTGTTGCTCAGCATTCCACTTTTGGGCAAGGTGCTTAAGCAATTAATGGTTAAGCAGTTTCAGGCAGTTTTGGAGGAGATGGATTATCTAGACCCATTTTAATCTGGATTCAGGCCTGGATTTGGGGTAGAAATTGCTTTCACATCAACATTGTTCAACCTCAACATTGTTTTGGGTGAACTATGAACACCTTCGGCTGAGAAGGCCGAAGCTAGGAGAATTTTTTATTTTGCCAATTCTGACAATGTTACTATATTTATGATTTTGAAAAGCAAGCCAAAAAAAAAAAGTATTCCAGGTGGAAAAACACACCATCTATACACAGTTCTACTCATCTCCCAGTTATTTCACTTGCAAGAAAACTTTAAAAGCATACTGGAAAGATGATCCTTCCATATTTTCAAAAAAATAAATAGCTCAGAGGTGGTCTCAACATCCAAAGTGTTCGTCTGACCTCAGAATTAGAAGCTGAGAGAGAGCACATGTTGTTATAGTACTTGGAAATGTAAAGATATACAGAATTTTAAAGTCAGTCTCCTCATGCCAAAATGTGTTGTATGAATATACTTGTTAGATAATAAATCAGTTTTACATATGTAGTATATAGTGGGCCAGGTTGCACAGAAAGGTATGACAGAACTGTTGTAAATAAAATAAATAATTAAATAGATGCCTATTACAAATATTAGTTTGTGATGCTGGGATTCACCAAGTAAAGTCTAAGAAGAAGGTCAAGAAAAAGTCATGGGCATTTCAAAGACCTTGAGTTCCAAAACACAAATGTTTCAAATGAGAAGAAACCTTCCTACAGGGGAAGATGAAGAGTGAGATGTATGAGTAATGACTGTTGACAACACAATTACAAGTGACACGTGCACAAGCAAAGACAGTAAACCCAAATGATGGCTTGGCTGGTATCTTGCTTTTCCTTTATTTGTTACTTGGAATTTCTAGGTGGCTTCAGGCTCTCATCTGTTATTTCATTGTGGAAATATGGAATGGTCATTGTTTGGCTAAAGAAAACTGACCCAATTCTGACATTTTCCATAATTTAAAATGACAACATTCTTCTCAGAAACATCACTTAATTAAAAACAGCATTCATTAAAACTTCACAACACTTAATGTGTATTAATAGAACAAAAGGAAATTATAACAGCTGCACAAAGGCAATTTTGGGACAATGGTGTCTAGTAAATGCAGATGTGAGGTAAAATGTGTAGAATCATGGAGGGAAGGGGAGTACAGGCATCAAAGGAACAAACAACGGAGCATGCGCATTCGTCGGGTACACAAAACAAAAACACCAGTTTGCTGCACCGCCCGCTTCTTCGTTGCGCGCAGGCTAGTCCTGTGATCGGCACCTCTCCCTACCCACGGAACCTCCACGGTACCTCCACAGGACCTCCACGGGAGGTCTGATCGCTTAACCGCGCGTTTGTTTGCACCGGGGCACACAGCCACGCTCCCCCCCCCGCATTTTCCTGCCCGTATGACCGGAGACAACAATTTGTATTGAAGGGGTTAGTTTCAAAGGCATTTATTTTCCTTTTTTAAATATTGCACTGGGGCACCTGTCCTGTTGCACATATACTGAAAGGCAAAAGAAATTAAATAAAATTGATTTTGCTTTGGGCAAAGCAGTTTCTTTCTTTAAAAATTAATTCATACGCCTCAAAGAGATGAACTTTTTCCTTGCATGAAATCCATTATGAACTTCCAAAATTCTCCTGTCTTCTGGAACACAACTGAAGCAGAACCCAATTCATAAATGGAACAACAAAACCACAATGGAGGGGAACTGAGGAAATCCACTCTTGCCCAGTTCTGAAGTCTTCAGTAAAAACAAAAACATAATAGCCCAGTCTAGCCTGATCTTGTCAGAGGAGAAGAAGAAGAGTTGGATTTATAACCCGCCCCTCACTCAGAGTCTCAGAGAGCCTTACAATCTCATTCCCTTCCTCTTTCCGCAACACACACTCTGAGAGAGCTCTGAGAGATCTGCTCTTGAGAGAACAGCTCTGAGAGAACTGTGACTGACCCAAGGTCACCCAGCTGGCAACATGTGGAGGAGTGGGGAATCAAACACGGTTCTCCAGATTAGAGTCTACCGCTCTTAACCACTACACCAAACTTGGGAGCTAGGCAGGTTGGTACTTGGATGGCAGACCACTAAAGAAGAGTGGGGCTGCTATGCACAAGAAGGCAATGGCAAATCACCTTTGCTCATCTCTTGGTTTGAAAACCCAACTCAACAGCACACTTTACCAGGGCTACCGAGAGCTACCATGGGTCCCTAGACAAAGATTCCAATCCATCTGTTATTTATTTGTTTACTTATATTCTGCCTTTCTCCTCAATGGGGATAGGGTTGCCAGCTCTGGGTTGGGAAACACCTGGAGTTTTTTGGGGTGGAGCATGGAGTGGGCAGGATTTGTGGATGAAAGGAACCTCATCAGGGTATAATGCCACAGAGTCCAAAGCAGCCATTTTCTCCAGGGGAAATTATTTTGTTTATTAATTGTAATATAAGGAGATCTCCAGGTGCTAACTGGACATTGGCAACCCTAAATGGGTGCCCAAAGTGGCTTACAACATACTCATCTCCTCCATTTTATCCTCACAACAACCTTGTGAGGTAGGTGAGGCTGACAGTGTGTGAATGCCCAAAGGTCACCCAGCAAGCTTCTATGGCAGAGTAGGGATTTGACCTGGGTTTCCCAGATACTCTTTAACTACTTGAGCTACTACACCATGCTGGCAGGCATAATTCATCAGAGAATAAAGCTAGGATACTCATAAGTGGTCACCAGTTGCAGGATGACCGTGGGAGATCCAGGGCTAAATTTAAAGGCATGGGAAAATCCAGGCCCAGTGAGACAAATCACAACCACAAAATGCTATTTGCAATGGAGGCTAAGGGTCTCTGTTTTTGTCAAGCATAACTCATAAAATAATGCTACGTGTTTGAAAATTCGCCACCAATCCCAGAATTTTTTTTTTAATCCCCTGAAGACAGGGTAGCTTTATCGATTTTTTTTGTTACACCTATGTGACTACAGAAAAAAAAAAAGATAAGAAAAAGAGAATGGAAAAAGATAGAAGGTGATGATGGAAGTTGCAGTGCTAAAAATGAAGGGAAATGGAACACCCTGAACCAGGTTATCTTCACGACAGGCAATACGTAATAGGAGAGCTTTTAAGCAACCTGTCATGTACCTCTAATACTTAAATCCCCAACCTGCCATGGAAGGTTACAGGGTGACACACTCTCAGCCAGACCTAGCTCACAGGGTTGTTGTGAGGAGAAATGGAGGATATAAATGGAAGACAAGAGAACAATGCAGCTTTGGGTCCCCTTTGGGGAGAAAGACTGGGGGTGTGATCACACAAGCAGTTTGGCCCAACATAGCCACCCCTTCCCTCTGGATCAAATGGGCGCAGTCACACAGCCACATCTGCCAGGCGTTCCCCAGGCATACTCATCCTGTCCTAGGACAACTTGGAGCCGGGTTAAAAAGGCACCACATCACAAGTGGTGTTTTTGGTTCCCCGTGCATTCATTGTGTGTGGCTGGATGTCTGAACGCAAGGGAGTGCGCGCAGAACGGGTGGTGGTCTGAACCTGCAGATCTGTTCCCGCTGCTAGGGCAGGTTTTTAATTTTTCCCCTATATCCACATGTGTGTGCATGCACATGAGCGCATGCGCACATGTGCACATGCATGAGCACACAAGCACATGCATGCATTCTGAAAAATGAACAGAGAGCATGCTCCATGGCTGAGGCACTGCAGTAATGTGGATGCTTGATCACAGGATGTCTATGTGGGTAACCTGCAACAGGGTGTGCTATGCCCCGCAACACTTTAAACCAGTACAATTAGAGGTGGCGCCATATTGTGCCAAGCCACTCATGTGACCACAGCCTAGGTTTGACATTTTTTAGAAATCTAATTTTAATGACATTATAAAGGGTATTAGATCTCTCAACAAAACAATGATGACGATGATGATACAGTAATTAACAGATTAATGTTCCATTACCATGCATGTAAAGAGTGGCAGGGGAGCATCCTTTTACTATTTTGTAAGGTCACGGGGAAATATTTCCACCCCTTCTGTGCGTAATATTAATATTAACAAAGGTTTGCTAATATACTACTATTAAGTACATTCTGTTGCCACACAGGTTATGGATGAGAAAGACTTAAGACTTAGGCCTGAAAATAAAGGGAGGAGGATACAAAAAATTAGATGGAGAGAGAAATAAATGAGAAAAGTGTGGAAAAGAGGCAAAGAAATTAAGGAAAAGAGAGGGACAGGTTATTATATCTTGCTGCAGTACCCTACCATTTTGCAAGAGCTGAGTTAAAGGAAAGGAAGAGAGAAAGGCTAGACTACTGGAGAAAATAACCTGCAGGCTGGCAAGTACTGTATCAACCATCAGCATGCTCTCTTGTCTTGCTTCAGTGCTGGAATGGTCCACAGGCACAGCATGATCTGTAAGTTTGCTTCAGTCTTGCAGAAAGACCAGTCTAGCCAATAGTAGCATGCCTTTTGCTATGCTCAGACTTCCCTGCGCTCCTAATGGCTGCAGCCAGAACTGCATTAAAAAACAAATGGAAAGACATTTGGCCAGATGATCCTGGCTTCAAGGGCCTTCCAACCGAGTTGGGGGCCCCAAATTTTGTCCCCTCAGTCCCCCTCTGTCAGTGCTGCCTTGCACGTTACCTTTTATAAAAGACATGAACACCTGTAAAAAGCTTGAAAAGACTGAGTATATACTAAAAATACCAACAGCAGACAGAACTTTTAAAAAAACCAAATTTAAAATTATGTACTTTTAAGTTTTATTAACTAAAATTTCTATGTTAAATACCATTATAAATAATTACAACCACCTTACTTTACAAAATTAAAATCCCCAGTTAAAATTTTAAAACATTTTTAATAGGGAATAACACTAATAGTGAAGGCGGGCAGCTTCTTTAATTCTTTAAACCATCAAGAGTAACAGGGAAAAGTTACCATTTCCATGAAGCATATGAGAGATATTTCCAATGGCTTTAGGCACTTAATGGCAACATGTGTTTTCAGAAAAGCAAGATGCTATCTGTGTGCAAGTATGTCTTTATGCTTAAGCCAACTTCCAAAAGGTAGCAGTACTATGCTAAAGTTGCAAATTGTTCTAGAGGAAAAAAACAAAGCACTTTGCATAAAAATTTCACATTTTTACTTTGGGGAGGAAAACCCAAGTTCATTTTTAAATAAGCAGGTTTCTAGACCTATTGATTATTGTAATATGGTTTAAAAGATAACTAGATTACATGGGAAAGTCTGGCACCTCAAGTCCAGCAAGGGACGGTAACTAGTCTGGCACCTCAAGTCCAGCAAGGGACATTTGTGCATAAAACAGTGTTTTGTTCAAGGATTGCCCTTTTGAAAGATTTTCCCCTGTGCATATATAATAGGATGTGGAGGGAAATCTCAGCATTCAGCACCCCAAGGGTGCCCAAGTATATACTCCCAAACAGATGATTTGGCACTGTGTCAGCTTCAGCAACACTGATTGCATATTTAGTGGTGGGAGGAAGGGAAGAGGGACTGAAGCCAGGCCATCCCAGCAGGTCAGCAAGGGACATTATTGCTTGCAGAAGTGGGCACACAGCCACTGTTGTGCACAAGGATCCACTTATCTGGGCCTGGAACTACAAGGAACCGGGAAGAAGCTTTCAATTAACAAGGCAAGATATGTTTTCCACTCTTCATAGCTCTCCTTCTTTTCACTGACCTAGTGCATACTCAAATGAGAACACTGAGAAATCTCAGTGGATAGATGGCCCAGGCGAGCCTGATCTTGTCAGATCTCAGAAGCTGAGAAGGGTCAGCCCTGGTCAGTATTAGTATAGGAGACTAGCAAGGAAACCCAGGGTTGCTACAAACCAGCTTTGAATGTCTCTTGCCTTGTAAAACCCTACAGGGTCACCATAAGTCACGTGTGACTTGACAGCACTTTATACCACATAAAGAGACATAAGCAAAGGGATGAGTCTCTCTCTCTCTCTCTCTCTCTCTCTCTCTCTCTCTCTCTCTCTCTCTCTCACACACACACACACACACACACACACACACACACACACACACACACAGATTCATTTCATGGACATGATCATGCTGTCCCTTCTTTTACTGCATTTATTTGGCTGTTTCCAATGGCAGAATAAAAAGTAACTTAGCACTAGCAAAAAGTTGACAGTCTTAAAAAAAATTGTTAAGGGACGGTTATATTTTCCAGGATGGTGTCACTCAAAAAGTGACTGATCACTTGGAAAGAAGCTTTTTTACAGGCATCAAGAACAGAAGGCAGAAATCTACCCCACTCCCGACAGTAAGTTATCTTGCCTGCTGTGTTTATACAAATTATAAGCTGAATGTCCAGTCACTGCCACCCTGATGGAATTTGCTGCCGCCACTCTCATTCAGGAGCTCCAACAGGCACTGGCAGCTTTTACAACTTCCTTCTTCACAGAAAAGATGGCAACAGCAAGCAAAGTAGGATGGAAGGATGTATGTGCTGAATACCTACCACTCCTGCCCTTGGTTCCGGAGATGGTACTGGTAGTTTCTGCCTAGCAGATATATGCTAAAATGGCATAATTTCGTCAGGAGACATATTTGATGGGTATTTTATAGCAAAAGTAGTAAGTTTCTACTAGTGGCAGAACTGGTTGTCTAGATTGCAGAATTTTTGACATAGAGCAATTTTACATGACTGTACCAGGGGAGGTGTCTACATGTTAGGCGTCCGGAACACAGATACTCCAAACATGCATTGGGACCAAATGAAGAGACTAAATTCTTCACCACACAAAACAAAGTACTTTTGAGTTGATAAAAATCCAAATGATCATGCTTTTGATGCACCATATGTAATGGAAATTTACTAAAATGTATATGTTTTGGGTCAAAGTTATACTGAATGGAGATTGCCCAGTTTCTGAGGGATCATGGTTTAGTAACTGTTTTCAGAGGAATACAATGACTAGGGGAATCAAGGTGACCAATTACTTTATACATGCCTTTTATAACTGCCTGCTTTTTGTAATTAGGTACAAATGTGCCTTTATCTGCCTTTCTAGTCCTCAGGGCCAAAATCCAATACCGAGAAGAGGCACAGTCTTCCTCTGACCTTTCAGTCTCCTGCTGATTCGTGTTAAGCTGTAAACAGCTGCAGCTAATTGTACACACACACACACGTTTATTCTTTCTTGCCTGTCTTCTTCTTTCTTACTTCCTGTGCATTCAATTGCATTTTCTTCAACTAATGCAGCCACATTAATTTCAACATTACTTCTCTCCTAGCAAAATCTACTACAGAAGAAGGGGAGGGAAGCCCATTATGAGCAGCCAAGCCATCTTTGTTTGCCTTGTTTCACAGTATAAATAGCAGAGAGAGAACAATCTAAAACTGAATTCAGGCATGATAAAAGTGATGCTAGTTAGTAAGTCACAGATTTGGGGAGGGGGTTCCCCACCCTAGATACGGTACGGCTAACTCTGACAACCTCTGTAAAGAATTTAGTGTTTCTATTGGGAAAGAGGGATTATAAGTATTTAATTTTTAAAAACCACACGTTGAACCTCTGATTATCAAAAGGACTAGCAGCAGATGATCAGGCACTTCCCTTCTGCCTTCTCCTCTCTCTTGCCTCCAGCCACTGTAGCAGGTCAGTCTATTGAGAAGAGGTGTGTCCTACTTACACTAGAATAATCTGTTGGTTTGGAACTGGGCTGACTTCCTGGTCCAGTCACAGATCAAAGGATCATGCCAGCGAGCCATTCCGAGATGAGATATATGATGAGATGTTAGTTCAAATGCTATAAATCAGAAAGTATATGCAGTCAACTGAAGGGCAGCTATACATGCAAAAGCCAGCTTTTTACACTCTAGATTCACAATACTGCATGATCAAAATATTCAGGTGAAGCGGTGGCCCTATGCATTGGGGTTGCCAGATCTCCTGCTATAATGGGAGACCTCCTGCCAGCAACTTGCCCTTTCCACCACTGCTGTTTTGCATGGCAGGAGAAAATGTTTTTTAAAACCTCTAGGTATTGCAGGAAATTACTATAGAGTTTTACTATAGAATTTCCAGTGATTCCTCGAGTGAGGTGGCATCACTGCCGGGGTTTCACTGGCAGTGACATCGCGTCCCACACAACGCTTAGTGCCTGCCATTGGCTGGCAATCATATTATATATACAGGAACGATCATGATCATTCGTTAATCCAATTAAGACCTGTATGGAAACAAGTCACAACCTGAGAAATCGTTAAGAAGGGGCTACTTGCCTTGCCTCTCATTTCATAGACTGACAGTACAATCTTAAACAGAGTTACGTCCTTCTATTTAGGATTCACTATGAAAGCAGGGAACAGGTTTAGCCTTCATTCCAGTGATGTCTCCAACTGGATCCCTATACATTATTTCATTTAAGTAACTAGTTGCCTCATGCTTTGTTTTGCAAATTATGCGCTGACACCAGTCTTAGTGCATTTCACAGTTAACAGAGGCCCTGTAATTTTCTGAGTCAGCTTGATTATTTGGAAGCAAATCCCAGTGTGTTCAATGGGCCTATGCCCAAACTGCCTGGCTGAAATCCTATGTATGCTTTCTTGGGACTAAACCCAACAGAAGCTCTTTACTTCAATGCACGGTAGCCAGTGTCAGTTGAATAAAAGGTATTTTTGCTTGCCTTTTTCTAAGTTACTTCATGGTAGAAATACTAAATATTTTTTTCTTTCCTGTTTTCTCTTACTTTCTTCACCCTCTAAACCCAGAACAGTTGTTTTATACCACTAGCTTTAAGGCTATGAAGCAAAAGGATTCCAGAGTGTTTTTTAAAAATGTAGACAAACAAGTTAAAATTGTGAGCTGCCAACTTTTGTGGACTTGTTTGGAAGGTAGCCTTACGACATTTTACTCGATACCAGAATCACAGATTTCAGATACTCGCCATGCTGCTCTGTCATAGCTATCAATTTCAAGAAGGTTCACTTTGTTTCATTCCTGTTGCCTTTTGTAGACTCAGTTACATGAAATTATATTTGTATAAAGTATTACTTAATGTGTGTTTTCGCAAGGAAGTTATTAAAGAACTATGGCCCCGGTCACACATGCCGGAAAACACGGAGGGGGGAGGCGTGGCTATTTGTGGCGGCGCAATTAGCCGCACGATAACGTGATCGGACACGTCGGCTGCAACCCACGGTTCCGGCCCTCGGGATGTGCACAGCAATGAAGACAGCTGGAGATAAAAGCCGTGCCGGCGCGATCACACCAAGGGAGTCCGGAGGCAACTCGTGGCAAACCATTTGCCATTACCTTCGAGGAGTTTTTTTTATCGCACATTTTCGGTGGCATGCCATAGGTTGGCTACGGGTGTGCTCCACTTGCCAGATGTTGTGGTGTGATCGCACCCGGAAAATCCGCCATCCAATCGTGGCTCTCCCACGGCAAATTTGCCATGTGAATAGGGCCTATAATGATTAATGAGCTGGCAGTTAAGGCTAAGATAGTCTTGACCAGAATCACAGGTGACTGGAACCAATTAACCACTCCCAGAACTGATTGTTGCCTCCTTCCTCTTCACACTGCATCTCCCAGTACCCCCTTGAGCATAGACGGACTTTAGCTCACAGAAAGGGGGATTTGGATCCAGCCCACTGTACTTTTGCGAGTTTCTTGAGGGGGTATTTTTTGCATTTGTGTGCGTGTGTGTCCGTGCCTGGAAGTCATGGCAACCTCTGGCGACTCCAACTGGGGCATGGAGGACACTCTAACAAGTGGCTTGATGGCCTGCCTCTGGCCTCCTGGGGCTGGTATTCCCCGGAAATCTCCCATCCAAATACTTGCCAGGGTAGGCCCTGCTTAGCTTCCGAAATCTGACAAGATCGGTCTTGCCTAGGCTACCCAGATCAGGGCCTTCTGAGAATTTCTATTTTGCAGGGTTTTTAAAATCTTAAATTTAGATACAGTAGAACAAGCGTGCTTGGAGTTGCCAGCTCTGGCATGGGACATACTTGGATATTTTGGGGGTGGAGCCTGGGGAGGGTGGGGTTTGGGGAGGAAAGGGATCCCATTGGGATATGATGCCATCGTCTACACTCCAAAGCTGCCATTCTCTACAGGGGGGACTGATGTGTGCTATCTGGAAACCGCTGTAATTCTAGGAGATCTCCAGACCCCACTTGGAAGATGACAAGCCTAAGCATGCATGATATGCAAACAATGCTATGGTTCTTATTTGTTACATTGTTTCTGTATTATTCAATCCATTTAATAACTTCAAACATTCCCAATGTAAAAATTTACAATTAAAAATGTCCATGTTATGAAACATATTTTTGGTCAGGTTTTTTGGCCTTGTTTCCTGACTTTTATATCTACGAGCATACCATGTAATAAGGAAAGGGACTAAACACTGTGCATGCAGACATACCTGAACACAATTAACAATCAGCAAGGTTAATATACTAAGTGAGACAGACAGTGCTCACAACGGAAGCAGCAATAAGCTAGACTCCTCAGCATGGCCTCTGTTTACAGCATTGTTTGAGCAAGACAGAAATGGAAGATTTATTTCAGATGTGTTGTTGTGAGATGCACGTGGGTATAATTGCCTGAGCATTTCAGACACTTCAAGGTCACAATATGAAATGATGGATTTCTTATGACTGTCGCTTGTTATTTCCATGCAAAATTAACAATTGAAGCCCTTGCATGCAATCTGCAGTATGTTACAGTATCTTAATTTAAAGAGACAATTGTATATTCATTTCCAAATTGAGAAGCATAGAAAATTTAAGACAAACATACTGATTGCAAGGAATTTCTTTTTTAAAACGATCATTCTAGATTTACTTCCCCTGGCCCCATCCCCTTTATAAATCTGAATATGGTTGGAATATCAAATAAATGTGCTCCATTAGAGGACTCAGACAGGATGAAATCTATAAGTCACTAAGGGAACAGATTACATAATGCCAGTAAACAAAGGACAACATTTTCTTCTAAGATCCATATGGCAGATTTGAGTTTTTAATACTTAGTGTTCCCTACGGATGGGAACTCCCAAAGAGAATGGAATATCTGAGTCAAGATCTGCCACACATATTTGAAAGACTTTCCTTCAGTTCTATTTCTATAGAGTAGGATAGCTCTCCAGTTACACTGTTTATCTTCATTGATAGGAACGTTATTATCCAAGGAAAATGATTAAAGAATTGTCATCAAACTAGAATGAATTTTCAAATAGAGTTCTATAACTATCAAACTGCCCTGATCTGCACAGCTCAGGCTAGCCTAATCTTGTCAGATCTCAGAAGCTAAACAGGGTTGGCCCTGGTCAGTATTTGGATGGTAGGACCAACCAAAGGAATGCCAGGGTCGCTACACAGAGCCAGGCAAGGGCAAACCACCTCTGAATGTCCCTTGCCTTGAAAATCCTTTGGGGTTGCCATAAATCAGCTGCAAACAAAACTTTGTTGGTCTTAAAGATGCCACTGGACTCAAAATTTGTTTTCAAACTACAGTTTCTAGAACTATGAACACCTTTAGTAATAATAACAGAACAGAACAGAACAAAATTCGAGTCCAGTGGCACCTTTAAGGCCAACAAAGCTTTATTCGAGGTATAAGCTTCCGTGTGAAGGTATACTTCTTCAGATCTGAAGAAGTGTGCATGCACACAACAGCTTATACCTCGAATAAAATTTTGTTGGTCTTAAAGGTGCCACTGGACTAAAATTTTATTCTGTTGCTTCAGATCAACACAGCTACCCACCTGAATCAACACTTATAATAGTCACAGTAACTATAAATGTCATAAGAGTGGGATGGAGCAGCTAGAGTAAAGGAATCCACATTCAAACTGCTGTTAAACGACAAAGTAGACTGAGGCCCTGTCCACACTAGTTTTGGGCCGGGAGTGGGCCGGATCGGGGCCGGAGCAAACGGGCACGATCCCACTGCAACATCTGGGCAGCGTTGCGCACCCGTCCCCGATCCGGCCCTTCCCCCGATGAAACGCATCAAAAATGAACCACCTACCGAGGTGGTTCATCCACGACGGCCGCATCAACACCGGCCGTGGGATCGCCGGCCCGTCTTTCTGCTGGCGCATCCCCGGCTCCTGACTGAACTGCGCATGCTCAGACGTGCGCAGTTCGGCAGTCTCCCGTTCCCCTCTGTCGCTTCCCCGGCATCTGATCGTGCCGGGGAGGGAATGCGCCGTGGCTCAGGGGATCAATGTGATCCCGCCGCGGCGTGTTTTTTTTGGTGCGGCTTTCAGAAGCCGCGCTTCAGCCCATCCCTTTCCGCCCCATGTGGCAACCCTCTTTTTAGCCCTGAGAAGATACAGAAATAGTATCTTCCCAGGACTACTCAGTCTACTTTGTTGTTGAACAGTGAGAAATACACTAACCTGCCTTATGGGCTAGCTAAGTGCATAATACACAAGGTTCAAGGAAGTTGGGAAGGAAGAAGCAATACAAATAGTAATCACAATGGGCAGTATTATTTCCAGATTACTGAGGGGGACTGCCAGACAAAAGGATTTGGGACTTCTTTTGACCCACCTTCAAACTCTCACCATTTCACCAGCCCTGAAGACCAAGAGTTATCTCTGCAGAAATATTCAAGGTAACAAAAAAACCCCCAGATAACTGGGAAATCACCAATTAATTTGCCCATTTTACATGAATAAGCATGACACCTAGGATTCCCAACCTACTGGTGGAACATCCTTAATTTTATTTGCAGCCCATGGGGGCTTAGCTATTGTTGTGGACCATAGCTTTCCTTCAAGGAGGTCAGGGCAGCAGTGAAAAAACATGGAACATAGTTTGGTTTATTCAAATGGTGCAAGCAAGTTATGGCTATAGTAAAGCATAAAAAAGAAGGGGAAATTATGCAATGAGAGAAGAGTAGATGCACAAATTTAAAACAGTCTCTACAGTTTGGAGATCACAGGGTCTGAATAAAACCTGTGTGTACCAACAATGAACACAGAGCTATCAGGGAGAGGTACACAACAGTTAACTGTGTAGATTACACCTGATATTTGTACTGCTCCATTTCTTCCAGCTGGTCAGCAGTTATACATAGCAGGTTAAAATGTAGTGAAAATCTCCACGAGTAATACAGAAGAACAAATAATCCAGTTTATACTCTCTCTGCTCTGTTAGCTGAATTATCTCAGCCAGAAGAACTAAAAGGCACAAAATGGTACAGAATTGCCTATACACACAAAATGCCAATAGCTCAGCTTAGAATTGGCTTTGCGCTTTTTAATCAGCAGAAACCCATCTGAAGAAAATCTTGCCATCAGTGTGGGCGACAGTAATCACTGCAGAGAAGAATTTACTCATCAGTTGACTCTACTTTATAATTTGCCTACCAATTAGGAATCATCTTTCTCCTATAATATTAAGCATATAATATTCCCATATAGCTTGAATGGTCCATTCCAATTACACTCAGTGAGCTTAGACTTATTAAAAAATAGCAATTGAATTAGTCCAGCGTTTCTCCCTTACCACTTTGTATTACTTTCAGAATTACATAAACCACATTTTCCCCTTCAGCCCTCAGGGTTTTATAAGAAGTTTTACTTTCATTCTTTTATTAGAACAAATGACACACAGAGAGAAATGTAAACCTTTACTGGTTTATTTGTTTAAGAAATGAATGGATGAGTTTGAGTTGTTTCCTCCAGGGGACACAGACAAAGTGCTTGAAGTAATGTCTCCTATACATGCAACACTTGATCCTCATCCTTTGTTGAGCAAGGGCCAGCCTCATCATGCATCCCTCCCAACTAGGGTTGCCAAGTGTCTGAAGAAAACATGCTCCATGAGATGTTATTTACCAAGTGGTTTTCTCTACCTTCCTACCATGAATAGTTTCAGCTGCCCATTTCCATACCTTAAACCTACATTGAAGACACAGGACATTTTTCTCCAGACCTGTTGGCAACCCTTCCTCCAACTGATGGGAAACTATATGCTGCTCACCAATACAGAACAGCTTGTTCTGGGGCTGCAGTGCCCTTTAATATTACAATTTTATAGTTTCGGGATGCTCTTGAACCCACACTGATCCTGGATGGTCAATGAGAAATCAGCTCTACCTAGTAACATCAGCTGGATTTGTTGCAGAAATGCGGTTTCCACTACGAATGCTTACTCCCTCCCCCTCATCAAGGACCTGTTGGTCGAGACGACTAAGGGGAAAATCATTTTCCAAACTTGATCTCCGGGATGCATATTTCAGGGTGAGGATTAAGGAGGGGGACGAGTATAATACTGCATTTAACACTCCCCTGGGCCAGTTCAACTACCGGGTAATGCCCTTCAGTCTGCAAGGGGCTCCCGGGAACTTCATGAATCTTATCAATGAAGTGTTGCACAAGCACCTGTTCAAGGGAGTCCTTGTCTATCTAGATGATATCTTGCTGTACTCCCTCGACAAATCATCCCATGTGAAATTGGTGTGAAGTGTTGCACACATTGCACAAGCACAAACTGTTTGCCAAACTCTCAAAGTGCGAGTTCCATTGTACCGAGATTGATTTTCTAGGGCTATCACATCTCCCCCTGAGGGTTGGAAATGGACCCGACCAAGGTTCGGGATGCACTGGGATGGGAGCCACCTCGCACCTGGAGGCAGCTTCAAGCATTCCTCGGATTTACCAATTTTTATAGATATTTTCTTGCCAATTTTGCTCAGGTGAGCTTACCACTCACGGATTTACTGAAAATGAAAGGAAAGGGGCCCGAGAGTACCTGGCCGGGTGCCAAGCTGACGTGGTCGATTGAATGCCAGGAGGTATTCAATCGCTTGAAGGCTCTGTTTACATCTGACCCAATATTAGAACACCACGACGAAAATAAAAAAATGTATTGTGCAAGTTGATGCGTCAGATGTCACCATGGGTGGTGCCATTTTGCAATAAGGGGGGGATGGAAGATTGCATCCCCTTGCATATGTATCTCACAAGTTCAATGACACTGAGCACAATTGGTCGGTGTGGGACAAGGAAGTGGGGGCGATTAAATTGGCCCTCTCGACATGGCGCCACTGGCTGGAGGGGGCGCGGGTGCCATTTGAAATCTGGACAGATCATAAAAACTTAGAGGTATTGCAGACGCCCCGCAACCTTAACGCCAAACAGTTGCAGTGGGTGGATTTCTTTTCTAAGTTTAATTTCACCCTCCACCATTTCCCGGGCAAAGCCAACTCTCTGGCAGATGCATTGTCCCGCCTACCTCAACACAACAGTCAGTGCGAGGGTGTGCTGGACTTCATGTTCACTCCCTCCCAGTTGGGGGGGCGGTCTTGACTTGCAGCCAGACAAAGGCCTCACCCCCTGCAGTAAGGGGTGGCTGGGAAATGAAGTTTGCCACCGCCCTCTCGGACTCTGATCGGAAAGAACTGGAAAGGGAGGGGGAG
This sequence comes from Gekko japonicus, assembly GCF_001447785.1. NCBI lineage: Eukaryota > Metazoa > Chordata > Lepidosauria > Squamata > Gekkonidae > Gekko > Gekko japonicus. The sequence continues at coordinate 900,686 of NW_015176463.1, read as the reverse complement.
GTGGAAGAAAGGAAGAACAGCTGTTGGTACCACGGATACAAACTCTTTGTTCCGTCTGCCTTGCGAGCAGAGGTTATGTCTGCGGTGCATGGCAGCAAACTGGCAGGGCACTTGGGCTTTGTGAAATCATTGCATTTACTACAGCGCCAGTTCTGGTGGCTCGGGCTGAGGAAAGATCTTTCCCAGGTTGTACAGTCATACCAGACATGCATCATGTGCAAGCCCCGCCCGGGTAAGCCGCCTGGTTTGTTGCGGCCCCTGCCCACCCTGGGCCAGGCGTGGGAGGTGATCTCCATGGATTTTATTACTGATTTGCCCCCCAGCAGGGGAAAAACGATTCTATGGATAATAGTGGATCTTTTTACCAAGCAAGCCCATTTCATCCCGTTTAAGACTATGCCTACAGCACACCTCCTGGCCAAGGCGTTCCTTTAGCATGTTTTCAGGCTACACACCACCTGTTCCTTTAGCATGTTTTCAGGCTACACACTTTCCCCCGCAAAATAATCTCCGACCGCGGAGTACAATTTATTTCTAAGTTCTGGAAAGAGCTCATGGATTTGTTGGGGGTGGAGCGGGGCCTGAGCAGTGCTTACCACCCAGAAACTGAAGGACAAACAGAATGGGTGAATCAAACGCTGGAACAGTACCTTCATTGTTTCACCAACTATCAACAGGTTGACTGGGAGGGGCTCCTCCCTTTTGCTGAATTTTGTTATAATAATGCGTCTACGGGGGTCTCCCCGTTCATGGCTTTCTATGGATATGAGCCCTCTCCTTCTTGACGGATGCTCCCCTGCCTGTAGGGGACGTTGGAGACTGATGCCAGCGTTTGTGGAATGCCTGGCCACTTCTGTGTAAGACTTTGGATAGGACCAAAGACGCTTATAAAATACAGGCTGACAAAAAACGGTCTGAGGGCTGGTACATCCAGTCAGGGGAGTCAGTCTGTGTTTCCACTAAGAACATCCGGGGTCTTCACCCTTCTCGTAAATTGGGGTGGAAGTTCATCGGCCCTTTCCAGGTGTTGCGTAAGATCAATGATGTGACTGTTGAGCTGGATTTGCCTAAAAATTTAAAGTTTTTGCATCCAATTTTCCATTTCAGCCTTCTAAAATGAGATCCTGGACCAAATGTTTGGAGACCCCAACAAGCACAGCCCCCAATGTTGCAAGGCGAACCGCATTTTGAAGGTGCTGATATATTAGACTCTAAGCTTAAGTGTAATAAGTTGAAATTTGGTGGAATGGGCTGACTTTGGGCCACAACCAGGGCCGGCCCGAGGTTGTCCTGCGCTCTAGGCGAGCGCAGGTGCCAACCTCATGGCGGGGCCTGGAGACCTCTGGGACTGAAGGGCGGGCTCGCCCCCACCCCACCCCCCTCCAGAGTGGCGCCAGATGAGTGCGGGGCTCTCCCCCTCCCCGGTGGGCC
>NW_015176463.1:877748-899055 GCF_001447785.1 Gekko japonicus | reverse complement strand
CCGAAAAGGCCCCCCGGGGGTGTGGCGGCGGCACTGGCGACCCCCTGCAGAGGCCCGCCGGGGAGGAAGAGAAACCCGCCGCTTGCCCGCCCCCCCCCCGCCGTGGCCTTGGTGGCTTGGCTGCCCTCCGTCTGGCATCTTGAGCCGCCTGGGGCGGGATCCCCCGGCTGTCCCACCCTCTCCTGGTCGCCCAGCCAGTCCTCTGGCCCGCCGAAGGAGGGGGCCGCCGCGGCCTAGAGAGGCCCTGACACTCCCGGCTAGGAATCAACGTCTCTCCTGAGGGCTGCGGGTGGAGACCTCCTCCTCCCCTAAAGAGGTTGGCTGGGCCAGAGAAGGGGCCCCTCCCTCCCTCCCCCGCCGCTGGCGATGAGAGGCCGAGAAAGGCGGCATGTGGGGGGGAGAGGAAAGCCCCGCGCCCTGCCCACGCTGGCTAGGCGCCGGCCACCTCTGCCCCCTCATTTGCTCCTCGGCCACAGCGCTGCCCACAACGCCAAGGAGCCAGCAGAGCTCCTCCCAGCCCCGGCACTCCCCCCAGCTGCTGGCCAGGCCGCAGTCTGCCGCCCCTACCTCTCCTCCCGCGCCGATGGCCGGCTCGCATTCTAGGCAAAGGCCTAGTTCGCCTAGCGGGCGAGCCGGCCCTGGCCACAACATTGTGAGTGGTTGGAGGTGGGTCACATCAAAGCTCCTCGGCTTTTGCATCTGGCTCCTATTTTGCCCACTCTCTTTTCTCCTGCGTGCGCGCACAATGCTTATTGGCTTCTGCTTGTAATGGGGGGTGTTTTGAAACTAATATAACTCTGGGTGCCCTGCTGCCATGGGCCATTTCTGACAAAAGACATTCACGTGTCATAGTTATGAACTACCAATAAACAGAATACTTCTTATGAAGCACTGTGTGGTATGATCTGACTATCGAACCCTGACAGGATGGTCCTGTGACCCCAGTATCCATTGCACATGAAACACCACAATGAGACAATAGTGCCCCTGCGCATTTGGGTTTGGGGAAACGGTGCAGGATGAGGCTAAAGCCCTCTCTCCCCCAGGACATAGTCCTAAGCCAAACTGGGCCCCAGGATGCTTGCAAACTTTGTTTAAAGATGGTAACATTTAGCTGTAACTCATCTGGTTAGGGGACCTCCCCACCCAAACTTATGCCAAGCATCACATTCAGTTCAGCCCGCAGCAATTCGTAGAATTCTACTTTTTCAATATGTATGTTTTTAAAACAAATTAATGTTCATTATCTCAATGGTTCTTTGAGGCAAAAAGCTGACTAGAATGAAGTAATTAATTTATTAATAAGATAATTGTGCTGGAAATGAGCTATCTAGGATAGTGACAGATTACATTAGAGCTTGGAATGACTGCTTTGTTTGCTTGTGTATACTACAGCAAATACTACATTTAGAGCATTTTCTATCCCATTTCTTGTTTTGAGCTGCAAATACCTTTAAGTGAGATCCGACCATTAAATTACAATTGTTTGGTGGGATAGTATTACTACTAAATCCCTTTGCACCCAAACTATTGTCAGCATTGGTACCTACAGTGGCACAGGTCTCACACCAAGATATGTGGAATTGGGCTGTATCAGTCTGCCCCAATATTATGGTTGAATAAATAGAAACGTGAGTGAAAACAACTCTGCATAAAGTTACCAAATATAAGTAGCCATACTGGGTTTTCCCTAGGGTTGGGGGATATACAGTTTTGTTTTTAAAAAAACAAAACAAAAAACCAGCACAACACAAAACATATAAATGACCTCTTCTTTGTCAGTCACTGTCTAACCTCTAGGTCAGGGGTCTGCAACTTGTGGCTCCATTTGGCTCTTTAAAAAGGGAATGAAATCTTTAAACTAAGGTATATTGAAGGGGTAGGTAGGGTGTTAGAAAAACCAGTGAACCGGATCTCAGAAGCTAAGCAAGGTCGACTGTGGCAAGTACTTGGATAGGAGACCGCCTTGAAATACCAGAGGTGGGAGGCTGGGCAGGCTTTATTCAGCCACCACTCTGAATATCCTTCAGGCCCCCAGTAGGGGTCAGACACCAGAGGTCGCCATGACTTCAAGGTGCACACACACACACATGAAAAATACCAAAAAATACCAAAAAGAAAAAGAAAAAACAGTGAGCAAAAAGAATTGCAGGAAAATGATTTTTGTAGGACTAAAGGACTTCTTGGAGACCCTTTACAAAAAAGGAAACAATAGAGGTGAACAGCAACCTAAGGGCAAGCCATGAGCAGATTTATGCCAGTGCTGGCATACCTAGTATATTTGATACCTGGCCTAACCCCCTCCTCTACATGACATTTTTTTCTTTTATTAAACTGTGCAATGCCTCCATTCCTGCCCACACCACCCAGGCATAAACAAGTCTAGTTGTCACTGTTAGATTTAAAAGAACAGGCTGAAGCTTCCTTGGACATGTAGCTGCATAATTAAGCAAAAGTGATTCTGAAATCACAGGAAGTTATCTAACAAGACCAAAACTGATCAGTTTAGTACCAGTAATTGTAGCGGTTTTATTTGCAAGCCTGAAATAATTTACTTCACATGCACAATTTTGGGTGGTTGTTCTTAAAAACAGGTTTCCATATTCATCCTTCAAAGACAGCCAGAATACTCGCCTGCTCACAGTTTTGGGGCAAATCACAGAAGAAGCCGTCATTTGAGCACTAGGACACCAGTGATTCACCAGCACAAGTAGTGTGCAGATGGAGTGGAATTCAGAGAACTGCTGTGTTAGAGACTGTCTGGAACTGAAATTAAACCCTTTTAGAGATATAACTCCATTCCATTTTGGATTCTGATGCACAGGATACAGCCAGCGGGGCGTTGGGGCAGGGCAGAGTAGTTAGGACACGGGTCCCCAGAATGTGCCCATGGATGCCATAGCATCCAGTAGCACTTTTCCTGGTGCCCACCAGGTGTTTTTAGAAAGTAGGTGGAGCCAGGTAGGCCTTTTGCCCAGCAAGGCTTTTGATTCGCCACTGACAGTTTGACTGGCTGTGCAGATTTTTTAAAATGTTGATTTGATAGCAGCTGCCACCATACCACAAGTATGCTCACTATGACAGAAGGTAAGTTGCAACAGCCATTGCCTGCATAGTTCCCTCTAAGCAGTTTCAGGGGGTGCTGGTGCATAGACTTTTAACAAGCAGCGCAGGGATTACTGCTTCAGCCCACAAGGCATTTTCCCCTCCATTGGAAACAATGGAAGATGGGGCACCTCCTTCTGGGGCCCACAGATTTGGAACCCCTGGTCCAATCTTTTTGAAACTTGGGGGTGGGCTTGAAAAGAGGTACCAGCAGCTATGCTGCAAATCTGGTGCCTCTACCTCAAAAAAGCCCCCCCCCGAGCCCCAGATACCCCCAAATCAATTCTCCATTATAGCCTACTAGCAGTAAAGCCCGTTGTGAAAGCAATACAACGAAATCTAGAAAGAGGCTCTGGGGCAGTGCTCTGGCTTTGGGCAAACAGTGTCAATTTGCTGTGGTGACCTCAGCAGGGTATAATGACAGAGTCCACTGTTTTCTCCAGAGGAACTGATCTCTGCTACCTGAAGAGCAGTTGTAATTGTGAGTAATCTGTAGCCCTCACCTGGAGATTGGCAACAATTGTTACCCAGGACAAAATGGCTGGTTTGGAGGGTGGAGTCTATGGCATTCTACCTGTCTGAGGTCCCACCCCTCTGCAAACCCCACCCTCTCCAGGCTCCACCCCTCAAATCCCCAGGAATTTGTCAGCATGTAGTTGGCAACCCCACAGGTCTACCAATATAGTGGAAAGGGGTGGGTGAAATTTGACTTGATTCTGTTTATGTTTAAATTTTTCATAAAATATAGTTTAAATATAATTTCAAAAACTTTATTCTAAGATTTTTACAGGGTTTGGAAGTAATCTAAAAAAACTAATCAACGCGATAGTCAAATGTAGACTCACGACTTTAATGCTACTAGCTTTTTTCGCTCACAAGGTAGGATTTCTGCTCACAACATTGTGGAGCTTAGAGGGAACATCGATGTGTGTCGCCCTCTGCAATTTAGCTGCTGTGCCCACCATGTTGTGTCAGAATTCCAAAGGTGCCCATAGGCTCAAAAAGGTGTGGGGACCCATGAGTTTGGGTATCTTAGTAGGCCTGGTTCCAGACCCTGAAGCTGTCTAGGCCAGCTGCTTTCCCACCCTGACCTACCTCACAAGATTATTGTGAAGTTAAAGGGCAGAGGGAATAGCAAAGGAAGAGAAGGGTAAAAAGATACGAAGCAACGTATCCTCCCCAAAAGCAATTAGGCAAGCGCTCTTAAATCTGAGAAAAATTTAGTGATGCTGTGAAGAAATGCATTTTTTATTTGGAGATTTGAAATAAGCAAAACTTTCACTCTGGGATTTAAAAGGATCCCCCCCCCTTCTCTCCAGGCAGAGAACAGGCAGTGAAGAGTTAGAGGGGAGAGGACGAGTTTGCAATTGGCAACATGTCTTCCCGTTTCTTGCAGTTCGTGACTCTTCTTAAAGAGACACTATCCAAAAGGTTGTTAGCTGAATGCAATTTTTTATATAAATCCCACTGCACCCAGGGCGGACCACCCCCTCTGCCCCACCCTTGGTACACCACTGACATAGTGTGCTCCTGTGTTTGTTACTTGTTGTGAGACAGTGTGTGTACCACTTTGTAACACAGGACTCACAACAACCATTGGTTAGAGCTACAGAAATGTTATGACTTATTAATTTACATGTCAATTATCAGTAAAGTTAAACTGTACATTTTCATTTATACAGTGGGGTTTTCTTATACTGGCTCTTTGCTGATCTCTTGCTCTGAATTTTGATGTAGTTTTGCTCTTTGATCATGAAGGTTGCTGACCCCTACTCTAGCTTCAACTGGTTAACAATCCTGGTATAATCCACTACAATGGGGTTCAATAGGCCTCCCTTTCTTTGAACAAATATATTACATCAGAAGAGATGCCCAGAACCAAAACTTTTCTTGCTACATGCCATCACTAGGCAACAGTAACCCCGTTTCTCTCTCCCAATACTGTATCTTGAAAGCAGGGCTCCCAAAGGAATAGATGGGCTGTGCTGCTTCCTGATCTACCCCATGGAAAAACAGTCTTACTTGAGGATCCTGTAAAGACTGCCATATTAATTCACAAAAAAGGCAACTACATAGGCATTTAAGTCACCTTAATTTCAAAGGCCACATATTCAGCTGAGATCAATAATATTTCCATGTCGAAAATGTTCTCTTAATTAAAAAGAAAACTTATATATACCTTGTTAGCATTTCAATAACAAAACCTGAGAAAAGGCTATGGGAAAATGCTGTAAGAAAAGCAGACCAAAGCTTTAACCGGTCTGCTCTCTGACATTCTTTTTCTCCCAGCATTACATTGTAATTTCCTCTCAAAGGTATTCTTTATCACTAGAGATTAAAGACACATTCTAGAGCTGTTTGATTTGGCCTTTGCTCAGATAAACAAGTAAACTGCAGGACTGCAGAAGTTGACAATCAAGATCAGGCAAATTGACAGCACCAAGATAAAAATAAGCAGGTCATCGTCTGTTTTATTTCATCTATTTTTTTACACATCTGGAACATGGCTATAAAAGCCACAGGAAAAAGCCCTACAACTCATTTAAACATCCTTAATTTGTTGAAAAGGCACATAACAGCAATCTCAAGATGAACATACAACATGAAGACACCAGGCTATTGGGAGTGGGGTGTGTGCAGGCTTTCAGAAACGCATTCACTGATATACTGTTAGCGAGGAGGAATTTCTTCCAGATGACCACATCTGCTGATAAAGATGAAGCAGAAGACCCTCCCTCCTCAAACTTGGAACAAAGAGAGGTGTTTCTCGTTCATTCCTCCCACACAGGATAGAGTGGTTTCACTCTTCCCACAGTACCTGGCATGCACAGATGTCTTAGTAGAGGGAAAGGAGTCAACTTCTTTCCTCATGCAGACAGGGGCACAGAAGAAGATGTTCTCACCACTTCCAAGTGCTTCTGGAACATGGTTCAAGGTGAGCAGCTGATCCTTTGTTTCAGAGAGGGATAGTACTCATCTGACACTGGGCTGGGACACATTCAGAAGGCCTGAGAAACTTTCTTGCCACTGCTAATTGTGTCCCAGCATGGTGTGACCCTACCATTCCATGAAAACTAGGGGAAAGAAGAAATCAGCATCTCACCTCACGCTAGTCTGGGAAACAATATGCATGAGTATGTCCCTCCCTGGCAGAAGACTGGACAGAGAAGTGCCAAGGGGCTGGCAAACACAAACATGGAAGTCAGCAAAAATCTGTGAACCCTGGTAAAAAAGTGTTTGTTTCTTTTTACAAAGTAAAATGGTTCTGGCTCCAATCAATATTCTTGAAGCACCTTAAGACCTGGCATTTGTTGACCTGGTGTGTTGCTTGAAAGGAAGACCACAGGGAGCTCTGTGTGGGAGTGGAGCACAAGTATAATAAATACTTGAAAAAAAATAAAATAGTTTTGATGTGCTTATAGGGATTGGCCTGAAAAATGGATTGCATTTCAGAATCATTATAGACCTGGACAACTGCCATTGTAACATACAAAGAAGTGTTTCATTAGGAGCCAATTCCCATGTATACTCATGGAATAGCTGTTGGAATTACTCCAGTGGATGTATACAATTGAAAAAGTTTCGGCATAATATTGCACCCACATAGCCTCTTTGAAGACAATTCTATCAGTTAGATCTATTCAGAGCTAAAGGCCACACCCACATGCTTACTGGTTGCTTGAATGACCTATTCTGATGAAGTGTTTTTGGAGTGTATGTATTTATTGTAATTATTCAAAATGCAATCCATCACTACATTAAAATAGCTACGACCGAACTGGACCCCCCCTAAGACAGTGCAATTTTTGGTGGTTCACTCAACCACTATTAGTAGAAACTTTACATATTAATGACTTCCTCGGATGCATTCTTTCCTAGTGTGGCAGCAGAATGAAGTAGGTTGCACAAATCAGGGTAATAGCTGTATTATCACGAACCCTATAATCCTTCAACTGTTTCAAGCAACCCAAGATGTTCTAAACTGCAGGGTGATAGAGCTTTAAACAATTGAGTGACATTATGCCAGCTCATCATCCACTGCTTCCATTAGATTTGTTAATTTATACTTAAGATACTTTCAGAGACATACTACTTAAGTTAAACTCTCCGGAATTTCATTGTTTCTGTATATTTCACCATACTTATTTTACCATTTCTCTGGCATCTATAAAAGAACACAATCCATAGTTATTGTGATGACCCATTTCAAATTCTTCCTTCATAAGACAAGTGGGTGATACTCTGATAAGTCCTATCAAAAGAAGCAATTATTTGTGGCTTTGCTAGAGGTAAACTCCTGTGCAAGCCTTATTGAAATGGAGTAGTTCCACAGCAGAAATTAAAGCGAGCTTCCCAGAATGGCTGTGCCATTGCTTTGCTAGAGTGAAATTTGAATTCTTAGTTATCATCAATACAATATTGTAAAGTTTAAGCACTCCACACTAATTCCGTCACTATAATTTGAAACTTCTGTCCTCTGCTCAACAGTTGAAACTGCACTGCATTTTTTCAGGTGTAAAATTTTTTTTATACACAGTTAAGAAGTATCTGTAGAACCACAGCCAGGTCCTATGAAGATGTCAATCAATGGCTTTAGAAATGCCATACTGCATCCTCGGATTTAAGTTACACCAAATGCCAAATCTGACTTTGAGCAGCTTATTTAAAAAGGGGGAGGGTTACCTCTTGAACAAAATAGATTTTATAACATTTTAGATATTATCATTGACATTATTTCACAGTCATTAGTCCAACTACTTGAGCAGCTTATTTAAAAGGGGGGGGGGGTTTACCTCTTGAACAAAATAGATTTTACAACATTTTAGATATTATCATTGATATTATTTCACAGTCATTAGTCCAACTACTAATAATTCTCCTATGAATAATTTAAACCATTTCAGACCATTTCAAACAAGAGCACTGCTCCAGGTTGGAAAATAGATGGAACCTGGGGAAGGGAAGGTTTGGGAAGGGATAGACCTCAGCCGTATGATGCCATAGAGTCCACCCTCCAAAGCAGCCATTTTTTCTAGAGGAACCAACCTCCAGGCCCCACCTGGAGGCTGGCAACCCAAGCACTGCCTGATACCAATGCTTTTTTGACCGTTACTTCCAATACATCTTATAAATTCTAGAGCATTACATTGCCATGCACAATGTATCTTGTTGAAGAATCTGCATGATTTAAAAATAAAAGCACAATGAAAACTGATGCTTTCTTCGGTTTCCATTTCCTCATACTGAAGAAAAATAGATATTCCTTAACAAAAGAATCAGAAATGCTATAGCATTTCTATTATACAGATACATAGCAAATGCTCTTATAACAAAATTAAATATGTCTGGTCTATTTATCCACACTCTTTAAAAACTACTTCATTAACTGACTCTCTTAGCAAAGCAAGAGTACAATTTGTCTGCAGATCATGATAAAGAAATGTGTGGTTTCAAAGAGTCTAGCAAAATGTCAGAAAGCTAACTGGTACTTAAACGTTAGCAGCCCATAAAAGCTTCTTACAGCTACTTAGTAGGAAGCCCGTACTTTGTACTTTTCCTTAACACCAGTATAACATCATTACTCAAAGTACCACAACTTCCTTTTTACAAAAAGATAAACAGAGATACATATAATACAAAAATCTTTAAGGTGGCCATGGAACGTTTATCCTTAAAAGAAGTTTTAATAAGGAGGCCAACTACCATAGATTAAGTGCCAGTCTTCATGCTATCTCTTAACCAAGAATGAAGGCCAGTTGTAAGCCAGTTGTAAATTTACTCCCAGCAGAACTTACAGCAAATTAATCATCATCATCATCATCATCATCATCATCATCATCATCATCATCATCATCATCATCATCATCATCATCATCATCATGACAAAAGCTTCATAGGCCTTTTCTTATGCATTTCAGGCACCTACTGACTTTTACAATCATCCAGGGTTTATCTTCCAGCAGGAAAAGATGATTTATCACGTAATCAAATATTTACGCCAAGCAAAACAGCAGAAAAGGACAGAAGAGCATTAGTCATCCCTTCCTCCTTGAAAATCCCTGAACACCTGTGATTTCTAAAAGATGGATTGCAATAAAGTTTAAAAAATCAACTATTGCCAACGTGCATTTTAGTTTTTACAGCTCATATGGGTATCCAACTAAAATATTAATACGAACCACTGCCCTTCATTGTTTTCAAAAAGGATATATAACAGTCTGGGATAAGCAGTACTTATTACGCAGAAACTTAACACATCTTTTGGTTGAACACACTGGCACAATTTCCCCCCGATAAAACTACATTATACTACTACATGATAAATTTCTACCATTGTTTACACAACCACCCCCCCAAATTAGTATTGTAAAATTAAAAACAAGGTTCAAACCTGAAACTTAAGGTAACATATAGAAAAGTGTTGATCAGAATATATTTAATGTTGTTAGTTCACTATAGCAGTTGCAAAGTTTCCATTCTTTAGAGTTATGCTACTTCCACATGGTGATGGTTTTCCATGTAGTTTTTATAGTCAAATGTTCACATCACTAGAAGGTGAATATTTTGGGGGGAGACTTTTTAAAAACTGGTAATTGACACATCATTACTGTACAATAATGTTATATGTAATTTCTTGCTTATAGCTACAAAACTAAAAGGGCTAGAATTCCATTTCTTCTCAACAAATGAAAACTCAGAATGAGTAGATTGTGGTAATAGATTGTCACACTGTTACTGCATTATTTATAGCAGTATGTCAGGGCAGCTAATATAATATTTTATAATCTTGCCCTAAGAAGCATTTCACTCTTTATTGTAAGAAAACAAATATTTCTTAAGTGGTTTTCTTCAATTTCGCCTCAAATTTCTGTTTTTCCCACCACTGGAAAAAAGGGGGGGGAGATAAAGATATAACTTCTTGTTCTGCTTCTTCTATTTCTTCTTTTCCCATCGATACCTCTCACATCTCTGCATTTCTGCACCCTACACATAGAGCTAACTAGAGCGGCAGGGGTCTTGTTGTAGAAAAAGAGCTGCCGGAGCTCATTAGCATAACTCATTAGCATAACTTATTTGCATATGCCACGCCCCCTGACATCACCGGAAGTGACAGAAGGCCACACCCCCTGACATCACCGGAAGTGTGTCAGAAGGCCCGGCTACTTACCCTCCTGCTTCATCCTCATTCCCAAACGGAATGAGGATCGAAGCAGAGGGCGGGGTAAAGAAGGGGGCGGGGCTTCACCACGTGACCGCCCCGCCCCCTAGAGGTTCTCTTCCGGAGCTCCGTACCTGAGAGCTCCCCCCCGACTAGAGCCCTGTAGAGCGGAGGGAAAGTACTTATTTTTCAATGAACATTAAAAACTTCAGAAAGCATTCCTCTTTCCCATTTGGCAATTTTTCTGCAACCAATCTGACTGTTTGCTCAATTAGGAAGTGCACATAGAAGAAATGTGACAGCCCACATATTTGAAAAGGAGTGTGTGTTTTCACAAGTACTTTTTCAGAAAAGTACTGAAACATCTACTTTTGATCTCTGTCATGAGCTCCTGTGGACTCCTGTGGTTCCTTCTTGGCCTGTAAGTTTTCCATCTTCGATATGCCTGCCGTTCTTTCACAGCTGGTGATGCCCCTGTGAATCTCTCAGTCCAGTGTGCCTTCCACCCATGGATACACCTCCTCCCAGATAAGTACTCTTTTTGGGGATTTGGGTGCCCAACCCTTCAGTCCCACTGCTCAACATAAATGCCCTTTGCCCTTCCAGCCTGCCTCAGGCTTTCTGGGACTCTGGTGGCTTGCCCTCCTAACTGGGCTTTTCCCGGGCTGGACCAGGCCCTGCCTCATTGCTGGCCACTGGCCTACTGACACCTGAGCCTCTTTGGGTTTCTGTGGCTCTGCACCTGCCTAGGCCACTGCTACCACATTGTCTGTCCCTGCCCCTCTGCTGCCAATTTAGGGCTGCCAACCTCCAGGCCGTGGCCGGAGATCTCCTGGGATTGCAACTAGTGTCCAGGTGACAAAGGCCAGTTCCCCTGGAGATGATGACCTCTTGGGAATGTGCACTCTATGGCATTATGGTCCCTCCCCTCCCCAAACCCTGCCCTCCCCAGTCTCCACCCCCAAAGTCTTCAGGAATTTTCTCAACCCAGAGCTGACAACTCTAGCTGCCATGGGTCTGCCCAAGCCTCTGCAGTGGTGCCTATTCATCCCCTCCAGCTGACTTCCACTGCATTTTAAAGTCATGGGTGGACAGAATAAGCCCTGTCCTCTCATTGGTGGCCCAGTGCCACTTCCAGCCCAGCTGTGTTTACTCCTGACAAGGAATGCCCTGCCGCCGGCGGATCGGGCCCTGGGAGGAACCCCACCCCCAAAGTATGCGATGTGTACGTCACCCGGAAGTGATGCGACCACGCCGGGCACGCTGGGGGCGGGGCCACGGTCATCTGAGGGAAACCTCTATGGTTTTCCCTCGGATGGTCGTGGCCCCGCCCCCAGCGTGCTCAGCGTGGTCGCGTCATTTCCGGGTGACGTGGTCGCGGCGTGCGCACGCGCACTCCAGGAGCGAGCCGGGAGTCCCCTGCTGCAGCCACAGGTAGGACTTGGCAACCCTATGCTGCCGACTGACCAGCCACAATCTCAAAACTGAAAAATGGGCAAACTTTGACACATTGTACATTCTATTATTAATGAACATTTAGCATAATGCAATTTTTTAAAAGTTCCTTGAATGTTAAAGCAGCTTGGCTAGGGACCTGGGAAACTTAGAAGAAGAGTGTCTAAATAAGTAGGGGCAAGCCGGGTGATGATGGCAGCTTTTTTGAAACCCTGCAGCACTACAACCTTCACTGAAACTATAGGGATGGGACTGAGAGGGGACACATTCACGAAAAGGGACGTAAACAAAGCATGGAAAGATGCAGAAAGGATACTGCTGACTCGATGTGAGAATAAAAGCACTGCCAAATTTCTGGCATAAAGGTTTTTCCCCCTCAATGCACACACCACCTAAATCACTTTATCTGGAGTAAAATTTCTAAAATCAGAACAGCCCAGATACGCTTACAGTTGTTTGTTCTGACCAAGCCATCTCCTAGGCCAATATGACAGCAGCCTGGGAGCAGACACATTGGAGTCACACTTCCTGTCTGAACTAGACTGACTCTGGAGAGCCAGGGAAGACGTCACTGCTGTGACAATTCAACTCAATGTGCTCCATGTTATAAAACCAAATCTAACAGGCTGCTCACATTTTTTTTAAAAAAAAACCCTTATAAAAAAGTGCGATAAAAGCAAAAGTACAAGACATTGGCCACCATACAATAAGTTCAACGTTCTGAGTATACAATCACAGTTTGTGTACTGGACTTTATCAGATTTAACTATTCTTCCTTCACTTTAAAACTGTTACTTTTCTGCACCAGTTTAAGGACATAGATGTACCTAGAGGTAAGGGGAGACTGCCCCAGCACTTCCAACTAATAAGAATATTAAAAACCACCAGGAATTAAACAGGATTAACCCCTGTTTGGCGTAGTGGTGAGAGAAACTGGACTAGGATCTGGGAGACCCAGGGAGACCCAGGTTCAAATACCCACTCTGCCATTGAACTTTACTGGGTGATTTTGGGCCAATCATATAACCTCAGCCTAACCTACCTCACGGGGTTGTTGTGAAGTAAAACAGAAGATAGGAAATCAGTGTAAACTACTTTCCCTCCCCCCAAATTAAACAAACAAATAAGATAAAATCTCATGTGAACATGGAAGGTCATCAGCTGAACATGTGCAAATAAAAGGAAGCCCAACAGTAATGTCTCGTCTTGAGCCTATGCCAAGGCCTCTAAAAATAATTATATAAGCCATTCTTTTCTTCAAGATAAGCAGTAAAGCAGGGTCCCAACCCCCTTTGCTCTCCCCAGCACCACTTAGCTGGGCAGCAAGGGAGAAATTCCTATGGAAATGGGGAAAGTGATTTGTGGCACCGTTCACACGCCAAATTTGCCGCGAGAGAACCATGAATGCTGGGCGGATTTTCAGGGCGCGATCACACCGCATCATCTGCCAAGCATAGCGCACGCGTGGCCAACCCGTGGCGTGCCGCTGAAGCTGTGCAGTTAAAAAGTATCTCAACAAATGTACTAGCAAATGGTTTGCCACGGGCTGCCGACGGAATTGTTCCGTGTGATCGCGCTGGCGCATGGCTTCCCCCCAGCTGTCCTCCTTGATGCGCATGTGCTGACGGACGAAACTGTGGTGTGCCGCCATCACGTCTGATCGCTTTCTGGCGGGTCTAATTGCACCAGCACAAAGAGCCATGCCTCCCCCCATGTTATCTGGCCCGTGTGACCGGGACCTGTGTAACTGGCAACTGCAAGATGTCACTTTGAGAGTGACCCATTACTCCAAAAGATTAAGTCATAAACAAAGTCATCCTTCCTTGGATAAAAGGCACCTGGATTAATGATTACACAAGCCTAGACTGACACACAAATACACACACATTGTACTTAGCATATTGTAAGAACTCTTCGAAATTCTCTGTTAGAATTCATGCAAGGCCTTCAGGAACTCTCTAAATGCTCTTTAAATTCCACAAATTATTTCAGAAATATGAGTTTACTAGGAAAAACTTTTATATGGTTGGGGTTTTGTCCCATTAATTTTCTTTATTGGTAAACTAGGAAAAAGGCTCGTTGTGGAAATAAATACAACGAACTCTAGAAAGAAGCTCTGGGCGGGTGCCACGGCCTTGGACACTCAGTGTCAATTTGCTGTGGCGACATCAGCAGGGTATGATGACACTGAGTCCACCATTTTCTCCAGAGGAACTGATCTCTGCTACCTAAGGAACAGTTGTAATTTTGAGTGATCTCCAGCTCTCACCTGGAGATTGGCAACGATGGTTCCTCAGAAGGGAATAGTTGGTTTGGAGGGTGGAGTCTATGGCTTAGAATGTTGGAGGCAGGTCTCAGGCAAAGCAGCCAGTGGATAGGGAGACCCTCTGAATGACAGATCAGAGAGCGAACTGATTTTGGAACGTGTGGAATGTTCTAGAGAAGTGCCACCACCATTCGGCTTTTATTTATAAGGGAGATAAGATTACTTGTGCACTATAATTGAATTTGAAAAGTACATGACTGATGTACTGAATAATGAACATAACGACGAATGAGCTAAACATAATTCAATTATGTAAGCATTACCAGAAAACTTTTAATTACATAATGAAATCACTTAATAGATGGCCATTTGTTTTTCAAAACACAAATATTTTCCATCAACGTGGTAAGATCTAGCAAATACTTTGGGAAACAACTTAACACAAGATATGGGGAACTAAATAATTAATTAAATCTCAAGATCTGCAACAAATATGTAAACCAATTCTTACAAATGCAAAAGTATAAACACACCTATGGTTATTCATGGTGGAAATGAACCTGGTTAAAAAAACCCACTCCTTGCATGAAAAGCACAACTGAAGACTTCCTCCTTTCAGATATTGCCAGTTGAACCCCAATTTCTTGTGAAGTTTAAATACAGATACCTGGACAAACTGGACTTTGTTTCTTCTCCATAAATTGGGTTTCTAAACAGCATCTTATTCCTGATTTAGAACCCTGGATTGGGAGGAAGAAACAAATTCTAGCTTGTTCAGGTGCCCATATTTAGACATTATAACAAAGCCATAACACTTCACACAAAGAAAGGAGAAAGGGAGCACTAATATGCAACCATTAACCAGGTCCATCTGAAATGAGCCAGTGTGACTAGACAATTTTAAGGTTTCATTAGATTTACGTGAACTGCATTTCTCATTTAACTCTAGAGTTGCTTCATGCTAAAACAGACCAGCACATTCTGCATTCTTAGCACACTGAACCAATACTTTAATATGCATCTTTATTTTTAAATAATATATTTTCTATTTAAGGGAGCAGTGAAAATCTTTTTAGTGTACAGGATAAACAGCTATGTGGAGTCAGAGATGTTAGCCAATATTAAAACAGTGGACCTACATGTAGTAACCAGTGCCCTGATGCCAAATCTAGACTCTTACACGGATTCACCCACATCTAGAAACTGTGTTCACATATATAGTTTCTAACATTAGAAAAATTGGCCAGGTTCAGGCAGGCGCTTGGGGCAAGAGGCAATAAGCATAGTCCAAACACAGTCCAGGGTACAAGCACAGCTAGTCAAAAGTCCAAGTGTCAAATCAGAATAGAGTTGCCAGGTCTGATTGTTGCACTGGTGGGGGATGGGGAGGGACTTTATGGGAGTGGGGAGGAAGAGATGTAGGCAAATCAGGGACATTGGGGGAGGGCTACACTCTGGGTTTGGGGCCAAACTCTATGGTAGATTTCACTTCAAATCATAGAGTTTTGCCCCAAACTAGCACATCGCCCGCCAACGTGCCTACGTCACTTCCAGTTTTTGCAGGAACATCATAAT
Source organism: Gekko japonicus (assembly GCF_001447785.1). Classification (NCBI taxonomy): domain Eukaryota; kingdom Metazoa; phylum Chordata; class Lepidosauria; order Squamata; family Gekkonidae; genus Gekko; species Gekko japonicus. The sequence continues at coordinate 883,495 of NW_015176463.1, read as the reverse complement.
AATTTCTGGGTTCTTGCCAGTAAAAGTAGACCTTGCCAGTAAGGGGGGGGGGTTCTTACCAGTAAGGGGGGGGATGGAGAGGAACACCCAAAAGCCTGCACTGGGCAGTCGGACAACCCTAAATCAGAAGGGCAAATCCAAGGAGAACAAGCCAGGTCACAGCCCAGAAGGTTAAGCACACAGAGGTCTGAAGCACTGCCAGCAACACACAAGGGTTGTGAACAAGTTGCTTCCACACTGGCTCTCCCTTTTCTAGCTGCTTTTATCAGGAGTCATCATCAATCTGCTGAGTCATCTAGGGACAGGTGCAAGTCATCAATGGCTGAACAGCTTACAGGGCTATCAACCCTGATCCTGCAGTAACTCCAACTCACAAGCAGAGGTTGGTCAGTGCTGGGTTGCCAACTGTGTACTATAGTGCTACTCCTGCACCTCCCTCCAGGCTCGCCTTCTCTGGCATTTCAAGGGCTCTGGTCACCCAGTGGTGAGTCTGGTAGCTGCAGGACCCATGAATGCAGCCCCAGTAAACTAAGGGTGGATGAGGATGGGCATCTAGATGCTTGTCCACATTAAAGTGTACATCTGTTGTAGGTAATCCACATAAACTCTGCACAACATGATCTTTCCATCCATTCTGCTATGCAGATGCAGCTGTGCACTTGGGCCCCCCAATGGCAATTATTATGCATGAATTACTCACCTGGCTTGATATTTTGGGTCCCAGAATTACTTCTAAATAAGAATTTGTATGGCCTGTATTTTGCAAAATTTTCACCCAAAATGTCAACACTGACAGAAGAACCACTGCAAGCACAAAAAATTAATCACATGCCTTGATGTCAAAGCGCATTTGCGACTGCACAAGAAAGCCTCTGACCTTTAGCATCATGTGCTACGTAAAAAGAAAAGTAATAGTCTATAGTCTGAACATAGGATAGTAATATAATAATATCACTTCAAACTATCATAAACAGTCTACAGCATAAACATATTTAACAATGGTCTCAGCTACAGGATAAAATACTGTGGCTTATTGTAACATAACACACAGTAGCTTTGAGAAGCCTGTTCCCAGACTCTAATAAAGTTATCTAGCAAGTGTGGTGGTACAAGGTCACCTTGACTTATTTTCCTCCTGACATTCGAGGATATCCAAATGGAGATAATGGATTTTGTAACCAACAGTTGTTAAATGTCATCCCCTCCCTTAGCCGTGCTTTTGCATCGCTAACAAATACCATGCTACAAGGGAGGAAGAACAGATGGAGAATGAGAACGCACTGAATTCCTTGCACATCTGAGTTATCCAATGGGAAAGTTCTCTTTGGAGAACCACAGTTAGACTGTGGCCTTGTTTTTCGGTAATAACCAACATTTTTAGCAATTATGTTTTTTTACACCGAATTCAAGCTTTCTTGGGCTGTCCCAGTTCTCAGAAAAAGTTTTAAAACTCAGTTCTACTGCACTCTTTGTTCTGTATTTAGTTAGATGGTAGAGAAATGCTATTTATTATTTATTTGTACCCTACTTTTTCCTCAATGGGAACCCTATAATGAAAAAACCAGAAACAAACAGGAAAAAGAGGGGTGGGGAATACAGAACAGGTCTCTCCCCATCTCTGCTAGCAGATCTTCCTTCAAGCATAGGGTTGCTAAATCGACTTACCTCTGCTGGCGGGGGACTTTGTGCTGGCTCCCGGCAGACGCGCGCCGCATGCACGTCACAGGGAAGTGACGTCATGACGCCGGGGATGCTGGGGGCGGGGCACGGCCATTTGAGGGGAAAACATAGAGTTTTCCCCTCAAATGGCTGTGCCCCGCCCCCAGTGTGCCCGGTGTCACGACGTCACTTTCCTGTGATGTGCACGCGGGGGTGGGGTTTCCCCCGGGGGCCGATTCCGCGGGGGCAGAAATCGGACCTCCAAAGTGGGGGGAAATTCGCCCCCTGGGGGGATTTGGCAGCCCTATTCAAGCAGTGGGCTTGACCCTTAGCCCAAGAGTCCTTCAGCTCCTGCCTCTGGCACACTCATGCCGTACATACCTGAGAGCAGGGGAGAAACAGGCTCAGCCAGATCTTACTTAGATGCCACTGGCTGGCTAGTAGGGTCTTCCCCACTGCCTCTCCTGTCAGCTTCATGATACTGTTATTTCATTTATAGTTCTATGACCATAACACAACTCAAACATAAGAGCAAATTTCCCTCTTACATTGGCTTAACTCTTTTTAACCAGACATCAACAATATGACCATTTCCTTTGTAAAAAATATTGTATTTATTTATTTATTAAATTTATATATATTATATAAAGTAAATACGAAACCACAAATTCAGATGATCTACCTGAAAATTTGGAAATCCAGGGCACCAACAAGTGTTAGAGAATAAGCTTGATATTTGCTTTATGAACTACTTATTGCTACACATGGACTGTGCACATACACATAGGCTCAGAAAGCTGTACACTTTAGGTCACCTGTTGTGATGCCACACATAGAGGGTGCCTGCACATACCTTACATGTAAATAAGGTTTCAGCTACACAGTTACCCAGCCTGGTGAAGAAGCACAAACCTCCATTATTGTGAGCAATGAAAACAAAAACTCTAGGAAGAGACAGCCCCCATGACGGAGCAGCTTGTAGCTTGTAGTCACGTACTACCCATCACTTCCTTTGTTGTTCCTGAGATGGAATTTCCTGCCATATGGACATTTGGTTATCAATGGAATGGCCAGCTTCATCAACACTACAATGGAGCATCCCGATGCCTAGGTTTCACACCTGTCCAGATGCTATACTCTGAGTAAGGTTTTAGGTTACAATATTGGCCACCCCTCTTAGGTAACCTCCCCTTCCCACATGCAACCAATAGGATTGTTTTGGGGACAGACTAACAGGTAGGTGGGTCAAGAGGTTGGCACAGTTACCACCCATCTCTTGGACCCCCTATAAAAGGAGAGAATCAGTCACCTGGCTCCTCCTACTACCTACTTGGCTAGATAGCATCTCCCCTGCAACAACCCCTGACTGCTTTAACCCCTCTGAAGTCCCACTTGCTATCCCCAACCCTTGCCTCTTCTTTGATCTCTTGATCTGCAGTCAAGAGACCCACACACGTTCCAGCTGGTTCTGGTCGTGTGTGAATTCCTTCGTTTCCATTTCTTCCCCTCCATTCTTCATTGTAACAACCAAGCTGCAAGACAGATAAGTATCACCCATCATCACCCCACCTGCTAATGCAACTGTGCTTATTTCATACTGTAATTCTTAGTAACTTGATTGAATGTGTGAGTGCATCAGTATTGTTTGTATGAGATATATTTTTAAGTAAAAGACATCTATTTTAACCACAACAGCCTCGAATCCTTTACTGGTAACCATTGGTGGGATCAGGACCTCGGTATAAATTGGCAAGAACCCATTTATAAATTGTCAATTGCTGTAAATAAAGCAATTCAGCTAACACAAGTTAGACTGAGGTCTATCATAAAAACTACAAGACACCTGCAGAACCAACTCTACAGCATTACTTTCACAAGGGCATACCCTTTCATACTGAGAAATCTGTTTACAGCTGCCCTTTGGTAGGACATTACATCTTGAGAAACTCAGCTTGACAATTTATTTGATAAGGAACCAATCCATAGGAGCAGCAAGAACATGAACACCTGGCCACTGACTGGTCAATGTTGTTAATTCACTGGCTACATCAAAAATTGCCTTTTGGTACCCAAGTAATTCAAGCCATTAAGAACATAAGAGAAGCCAATGTTGGATCAGGCCAATGGCCCATCCAGTCCAACATTCTGTCACACAGTGGCCAAAAATACCAGGTGCCATCAGGAGGTCCACCAGTGGGAAGCATAACCCAAGACTAATTTAAAAAAACTGATGTAGAGAGACTATTTTTGATATAATCATTAGCAAGTACAATCAACAATTTATTGTGGGTTTTCCCAAATAAAATCCTCAAATAAATTTTACTGCTCTAAATCCCAAAAAAGGCAAGCTGCCTTCGAGCCTTAACACAGCTGTTGGTACATAGCTATGAACACACCAAAAAGTGTTTTTAAAAACCAGATTGAAGTCCCTTTGCACTGTGGCTGCTTGCAAAAGTCAAGTGAGCTGGAAATATAAGAAACACCGTTTTTGCTAAATTGCTGCATTTCCTAGTATAGCAGTCTGGGAAGGCCAATATACAACAGACAGCTTTATCATAACAATATAATTTATTTCCAGCCTAAACCCCTTAATTTTCAAATTTGGCCAAACAGAGTTCAAATGCTGAACAGTGAAACCTCAGACATACATTGAGTGAGCTAAGATCTTAGAGACTGTGCATTTAGTTTACTTGGTCCACTGAGAAAGCTGAAGAATGTGGGGAAATGATGAGGTTGTAGCAGTCAGGATATGCCTTGTTGTTTTACACAATCTGGGTCACACACTAATGATAAAAATAATCTGTAAATCAAACAGCCAAAGGTGGGCTCATCTGCGGTTATCTCAATCTGCAGATTTGGCCCAAAATGGCAGAAAGGAGATTTTGCTTCAAACGGAGGATCTCCCAGGTTTGCAGAAAAATCTAAAACAGTGAAAAATACATTGGGGGGTTAAATTCCCCCCTCAAAAAGCAATAGCATTGTCTGTGCATGTGCAGACAACACAACTACCTCCTCTAGGTAGTGAAGATGGTGCTAGGGGAGGGGGTGGCTGGGAGCAAAGATGATTGGGAGGGAGAAGCTGTGAAAGGCCCAGCGCTGAAGGCCAAGAGCCATGCCAGGCAATGATGGGGGTGGAGGAGGAGCCACAGCAACCCTTGTGATGACAGCAGCAATTTGGGAGGGTAGAGCTGCAGTAGGTCCGGAACTGGAGACTGGGAGCTGCACCATGCCTGATGTCAATGACAGGGCAGGGGGTGTCCAAGAGCCACAGCAGCCCTGGCAGTGACAGGAGCGACTGGGGAGGGAGAAGCCATGGAGTGCCTGTCCAGGGGGGGGGAAGGAAACTAAGTGGGGGAGAGGGAGAAATAGAGAGAGTGATGGGGTGGGAGGCAGAAAGAGAGAAAGACAGTGATGGGGTGGGGGAATAAAGAGAGAGATAAAGTGATGGGGGACAGAGAGTAAGAGGCAGGGTGGCAGGAGGGAGAAAAAGTGAGAGACAGAGAAGTAGGGGGGAAACACTCTCATATGTTTCTTGCAGGTCCCCACTTGTTATAAACCTAACAGCATTAAAATACCTGTAATCTTAAAGTATATTCCACTGAAAATGTATGATTCTGATACAATAATATTGAAAATGTTATTCTAAAGACATTAAAAAAGCGGTGGCGGTGGTGCAGGGGATAATTCCCCTGCTTAACTATAACATCTGAACTGCCAAGCTTTGTCAGTTCTAGCCCCGTGCTGGTGTGAGCAACCAAGCCTTGTCCTAGCTCATCGTCTACCCAGCGATTCGAAAGCTTCGGCAAGTAGATAAATTGGGGACCACCCGTAAATTGGGGACCACTCCCTTTGGGAAGGTGTTAGCTGCCAAGTGTGACTTCTGTGGCATGGCGAGATCGACAGCTGAAAGATCTGTTTGGCATACCTGCAGTGGAGCGAGTTGGCCAGGCAGTGACAGTGTGGCAGCGCAACATCAAGAAGCCCTGACGTCATCAGCCAGCTGACAAGAATACATGCCGTTGGAACATGACTGATCCAGCTCGCAGATGAATCCCCGGCCAGCTACAATGTGTGTGTAATTAAAAATA
>NW_015176463.1:870719-877527 GCF_001447785.1 Gekko japonicus | reverse complement strand
GACCCCGACCGAAGTGCTCTTTGGGATCTATGTGGGGGAAGGCGGTCCCTCAGGTATGCTGGACCCTGGCCATGTAGGGCTTTAAAGGTAACGACCAGCACTTTGAAGCGAATCCGGTATGCTATAGGCAGCCAGTGCAGCGCTTTGAGCACAGGCTGGATGTGATCCCATTTCGAGACACCAGCAACCAGCCTGGCCGCCGCATTCTGCACTAGCTGCAGCCTCCGAATCAGCGACAAAGGCAGCCCCATGTAGAGAGCGTTGCAGTAGTCTAGCCTTGAGGTGACCGTCGCGTGGATCACTGTGGCTAGGTCTTCACGGCTGAGAAAGGGAACCAACTGCCGCACTTATTATTATTATTATTATTAGTAGTAGTAGTAGTAGTAGTAGTAGTATTCCACCCGAATTATATGTAAAGAAGCTCTCAATAACATGTGATTGACCAGATACTGGAATATATATTGATCTTATTTTTATGTTTAATCTGCTACTATTTGACTATTGTGGTTGTTATTGTTATGTGGAAAAACTAAAATAAGGAGGCTTTTTTATTGTTTAGAAGTAGACAAAAACTTCCCCAAACCCCTTTTATTCCCACTGGGCATGCATGAGATGTGACAGTGGCCAACACTACACATTTCTTTAAAACCCAGCAATCTGAAACAAGGTAATCTAGAGAATTTAAAGACTTTCCCTATGTTGATGGTGCAGACTGAAAAAGGTCTAATATTCAAGTGCTCTAAAACTGATAATGACACACTGTTAAAAAAAAAGACCGCACAGACAAGATCCTACGGACAACATCAGCTCAATCATTAAAATCACCAAACAAAACTGTACAAAAGTATCAGACAACAAATAGTGTCCTTAAAATGACTTATTATTTTCTATTACAATCCTTATTCACAGAAGTTATCAACCACTCCCTCTTGGTCTCTAAACATAGTTACAAAAGAAGGCCCTGGAGCCTTATGGAGGTCTATATCTTTGAAGATAATGTCTTTGCCCTACTTACCATTGATTTTTAATTTATAAATTGGCTTTAGTCACTGAAAACTGTGTGAATCACACTGTAACTAATAATGTACTTATACACATGCAGCTCCATTATCTTGTATCTTAAATTATATATCTATAGTTTCAGTGCTTGTGTAACAATCCATTTGCCTCGACACCCCCCAGTGAAGACACAAGACAACAATATTGAGTTTAACTAATTCATTCCATTAATTAATTATTTATGCAGATCTATGTCATGTCATTAAATATAATAACATATTTAAACACGCAGACTATGCTGGGCAGCCTGGCAATGGCGGTCTTTGTTGGGCAAAGCCACCTTGACTCCAAACTTGGCCTGTGTCTTCCACTGGCCTGTACAAAATGTGCTGAGAGGTGCCCAGCGCCATTCTCTTCCACAATGACCCATGCAACCACTACCAGATGTTGCTAAGCACTGAGGGCACTCCTCCTCAGCCACACCCTGCTCCATGGACAGTGTGTACTGTTCTGGACCCGCCCTCCATCACCTCAAGGATGCTTGCCATGCCCACCTTATCCCTGTCACACAAGGGGGTTAGCCTAGCTTAACACCCCTGGCCCCACCTGTTGACTGTAGCATTCTGCAGGCCCTGCCTCAGATGTCCCAAATGTACTTTGCACCCTTATGGAGAAAGATGCTCACTGTTGTCTGTATACAGGTGTAGTGTATCATATCTAACGGAGTTGTGTGACACACACGCACTTCCACTCTCCAAAATAACCTTATGCACTTGAAGCCCTTGCACACTCGACTCGGCTGGGCTTCAGAGCTTCCCCTCCAAATCTTTCTTTGTAGGAAATCAGACCAAACAATAACAGCCCTTGGTAGCAAACTTTTAACCTGTTTCAAATCTCTAAGTATGTTATGCATTAATGCCATTCCCTTCATCTGCACCGAGTCATTTCGCTCATATGCAGGATGAGAACATCAGGATGCCTACCCTCCCTTAAGACTTGATGGAGGGAGGGCAAAAGCTGGCTCCATAACATACCCCAAGGCCTCGCCACTGGACACTGGCCATGGGATAGAGGCCCAACTGCAATCTCAATTCACAGGCAGTTGCTCTCTTGCTTGCCCAACAGACGATGGAATGGCCCATAACCAGGACCCTGACAGGGCGTCTTGATATTTTCCCACTTGTAAAAGACAAACTTGTTAATTTTTCCAATGTAATCCTTAAAACCTGTGATTGCCACATACCAATATGGTAAATCACCTGTCCTGGCATTCCCGGCCTAGCAGCAGTGGATGCAGCTCTGATTCTAAATGAATGAGTTCCAAAATCCCAAGCAAGCAGGCTCTCAGCTGTCAGTATCTGCCAAGTGAGGGCCCAAAACTGGTATTGCATCAAAGGGGACCCACCGTTATGCTGAAATAGGCAACCTGGGCTGAAGCTCCGTGTTCTCATGAACACCCTGAGTGGCCGCATAGTGCAACATTGGGGATCCCTGGTGGTTCCTAAAACCACGTGATACTCCTTGCCCAACTGGTCCATTTTGGAAGTGTATCATAAATTGTGTCCTCTCTGGCCACAACTGTAGATCTGAAACCTGCAGTGCAGTGCGGGACACATCCCACTGGGAAGTGGACAATAGTTCACCTAAGCACAGTGCTGCATAAAAGGCAGTCAGTGTTGCTGCACAAAAGACCAGCCTCCTCAGCACCAAAGCAACACACCGTGTACCCTTGTACCAACAACCTCATAATCTCAGGTGTAAACAGGCATTGTGAATCTTTTTGCACTGGTGCTTCACGCACTCAACCCTCAAGCATTTTCCTAATCCTGAAATCATCTGTGGTATCTCAATGACCCTCTGTTTTTGCTGTGAAATCCAGGGCAGCCACATGATCTTTAATGGGCCTAACTGCTAAACCTCTACCCTTCAACGTTACCACAAAGTGCTGAAGATGCTCCACTGGCAAAGGCCAGATCTGCGCCAACCCAGCATCGTCCCTAAATGCAAAAAACTGTTGACACTGCTAAATGTAAGTTGCCGATGTACCTGGAGCTAAAGCCACCATCACTGGCTGCCATGCCTCAAACTGCCAAGAGTTCATAGCTTGTTTAGCATTGGCACTGGGGTGACATCCACACCTGGCACCAGTGGTCTTTCTGAAACCAAGACAAACCTGGAATATGCCTAGACTTGAACAAAATATCAAACAGCGCAAAATAAAGACCCGCACTGTTGGAAGTCTGCCTATTAATAACCTGAACTATGGCACTATTATCACATCAGAATAACACTACTGAATTCCTTAAAACACTACCCCAGATATGCACTGCAACTACTATGGGGGAAAACTCTAAGAAGGTAGGACATTTCAAGAAAACAAAGATGGCCCAGGAGGCCTTCTGGTATAACACTTCAGAGTTTCAAGGGAAGAGAAAATAGTTTAACTAACTTGAGTTTAAAATCAAGATAAATACTTCCAGTTTGAAGATTTATTTTTAGCAAAGCCATCTGGAATTAAGCCAATGGTGCATGGACTGTCTCTGAAGACTGCAATCTCTCACCAAGCTTTAAAATGAAAACATAGGCTGTATATGTGTACTCTCCAGAGGTCTCAGAGCAAAGTATTAAGGAGCACCCTTCAACATACTGTATCAGTACTGGTTCCAGTGCTATAATGAGACTCAGTCCATTATATATGAGAATGTTTGCTCTTTAGAGCAAAAGGGAACATGCATACTTATACTGATTTACAGAAGGTTTAGGGTGGATGAGAAAAAGGGACAATTACATTTTTACACACTCTGACACAATAATGTGGTTCTATTGTACAGCATGCAGCATGAGCTGTAATAGTCCCAAACATCTTTTAAAATTTCATTTAAACATAAATGAAGAGACAGTCTACCAGAACAATTTACAATGATATTTGATAGTTACTGACGCATTTTCATGTATACATTAATAAAATAACACTAATTGTTTTCCAGTTATGTACCCAAGAGGTCATAATACAGTGCCTTCCTCAGGGTCAAGAGAGCCCCAGTTTAGGGAATTTCTACAACATAGACACAATTTGCATGCACTGACTGCTTCTACACGATCTTGCCAGTTAGCAAGGCCTGCAAACCTAGTGACCCACCAAGCTGAATGCAGTGCACCAGTTGTGTATGGTGACATATCAGGGGACAGAAAAACCTTTCTGCTCCCTGCTAAGTCCTGCAAAAAACAGTAGAGCTGTCAAGCAACTAAATTTCATGAAAGCTGTTAAGCAAAAAAACAAAAAACCCTAATGGGCCACAATACAACACTGGAGGGTCACAAGCTGTACACTCCAGTATTAAGCTTAAGTATTTACCATGCTAGTTCAGCAAGGATTATTTTCAGTGGTCAGTGAGCCCAACAGGACACTAATTTTGATAATCTGTGATGCCTCTTGCTAAATCAGCATGTCCTTTTTAAAAGTAATTTTAAAAATGTTAATTTAGTGACTGCCTAAACTACTATGCCAAGTAGTGGCTCTCATATAACGGTACTCAAGCATGAACAGTGCACAATTTAATTCAAGTTGTGTATCCAAATACAATGGCAGAGGTGGGCAATTTCAGTGCTTCAATCCTTTTACTGGTCAGTTTTATTTTTTAACTAAAAGGGGGGGGGGGAGTACATAGCACCACCAAGCAATGAAAATAGCAGATGCTTCAAACAGACTTTCTTTACCTCTGGAGATATTAATTGTTAAGCAAAAAACAAGATATAGGGAGAAGGAAAAGAACAACATAATGCTTAACTCCATTCAATCAACAGGGGGCAAAAAGTTCTCATGTCTGTGATAAATCATTTTAAATAACTGACATGTAATATTTCTGTAAGTAAATATTATACCAAGGGTTTAAGATGCCAATAAATCATGAAAATTACACAAAATTGCTTAGCAGTTGTTTCTTGGTTCTAATATGACATAAGCATCCCCCCTTACTCGTCACAGCCAATTAATAAGTAAATCGCAGACCCAAGTTCAAGCATCGACTTTCCAATGACATTGAGATTTAATGTCAAATAAATGCAGCTACTCATGGTTTATGATTTCAGATTTTAAAAAAAGTACCATAAAACATCTGAACTTTATAGACTTGTAGACTCCATGATTTGTTTTCCAGACTACAGCTAAAACATGTGCTTTTCAATTTTGATTTCCATGTCATACCTGAAATGTGTATCCTGAGTTAAACCAAATGAAATGCAAACAAAAACAGAAAGGATGTTGTCTATCTAACAATGACTGTTTTTAATATGCTGTCTACCTTTTCCCCCAAACAGAAAAAAACTGTAACCTACAATGTCAACCATATGGGAGCCAGACCAATTTCCTGTTAGTCAGTGTTACCTGATCAACACAACCCAAATAAAGTGATGTGAGCAAGGGGACAAAGCCCATGTATGTAATTCATCTGAAGACTAGAGGAAATACAAGAAGCCAATTTCAGAGGTACCTGATGAAGAAAGCTTTAACTTTTGAAAGCTGATACCAAAAAAATCTTGGTTTCTAAGATGCTACTGCACTTGAATCTAGGAAATGGATGAAAAATTGTTTTCAGAAGTACAACACAAAGCATGGTATCTGTGGAAGTGTGATTGGCCAGCTACAGCTGAATATATGATATCCAATAAAGAAAAGGTCATTTACTTGCTGAAGTACTTGGCAGGCCACATTACTGGAGTACCAAAAACTGTATTCTTGGTGCTTGGGGAGCAACAGTGGAAGGATTTCTGGAGTTCTGGCCTCACTGGTGGACCTCCTGATGGCACCTGGGTTTTGGCCCCTGTGTGAGACAGAGATTTGGACTGGATGGGCCACCAGCCTGATCCAAAATGGCGTCTCTTATGTTCTGAGGATTTTTGAATCCAGAGGTGTTGAACTCATTTGTTACAAGGTACATTTTATTTGTTTGTTTGTTTGTTTATTATTACATGTCATTTTATTGGGCCAGACCATGTGTGCCATATAATGTAACACAAGGTACCAGAGATATAAACTTTATAAAGATGATTTCAGATGTTGAATGGCAATAGCAGGCGTGATTGGATTAGGTGTAATATGCAGAGGTGTGGAGATATCAGCATTGGCAATGGGACAGGAAACCTAGGTCTCAATTGGGTACAGGAGGATTCAGTCCAGGAGGATGCAAAGAATAAATGGAAATAAGTCTGAAGAAGTGAGCAGTGACTCACAAAAACACATACCCTACCACAGTTTTGTTAGTCTTTAAAGGTGCTACTGGACTCTTACTCTTTCTACTACTATTAGAAACCACAACATTCAAAAACCAGTGGGGGGACATTTTGACCTTCCAGGAATCCAGGGCATTCAAGTTGCTGACCTAAGAGTTGTAGTTCTCTTACAAAGGAATCTCAAAGGGAGATTAGAAAGAGAGACTGCTGAACTGCAACTGAAGCTCAAGACAATGCAAACTCCTGGACTGAATTGAGACCTAGGTTTCTTCTCTCATTACCAATGCCTGCTATTGTCTTTTGGCATCTGAAATCACTTCATTCTCCAAGATATAAGGACAGATGGACTCACATTCCAGCCGTATCTGAAGAAGTGAGCAGTGATTCATGAAAGCTCATCCCCTGTCACAGATTTTGTTAGTTATTAAGCTGCTGCTGTACTCTTGCTCCCTTTTACTAATAAGGAATGCAAGCTGTGCTGTTGGGTTCCCCCCCCCATCTGTTAGAAATGGAAAGAGGGATCTCTCCAAGTGCCATAGGACTCCCACCCCCCTCAGGCGTGCTCTCTCTGACTCTTTCC
>NW_015176463.1:848233-870708 GCF_001447785.1 Gekko japonicus | reverse complement strand
TCTTTCCCTCCTCTTCCCTCCCTCTCTGTCCACAAAAGCTTATACCTGGAATAAAATGTTTTTGGTCTTAAACACAGGACACTCTCTCTCTCTTACTGAAGAAAAAGTATGCTTGCACACATAAGAGAACATAAAAGAAGCAATGTTGGATCAGGCCAATGGCCCATCCAGTCCAAATCTCTGTCTCACACAGTGGCCAAAACCCAGGTGCCATCAGGAGGTCCACCAGTGGAGGCAGAACTCCAAAAGCCCTCCCACTGTTGCCCCCCAAGCACCAAGAATACAGAGCATCACTGCCCCGGACAGAGCGTTCCATCTATATGCTGTGGCTAATAGCCACTGATGGACCTCTGGTTTGCCACTGCCTCTGTGTAGCAACCCTGGACTTCCTTGGTGATCTCCCATCCAAGCACCAATCAGGGCCGATCCTGCTCAGGTTCCAAGATTTTACCAGATCAAACTCACCTGTGTCATTCAGGTTGGGGCCAACTCTACGTACAACATACTAAAAATAGAATTTGATGCCTCCGCAGTCCAAAAGGATACATAAATTATGCAAACACAGCCACTTTGTTTAATACTGTTTTTCATTATGTATTCCTGCTCTGCAATTCTTGGAGGAGATTAGGACCAATGCACAACAACAATTACCCACCCACAACCTCTGAAAACCTCATTAATTCACCCAATCTCTTTAGCTTCTACCATTTCATCCATATACCACGCGGGGTTTCAAGGTGCCCTCAGGAAAATAGTCAGCAAGTCCCTCTTGGAGGGACTATTCCCAGGAGCGTTTAAGGAAGCAGTGGTACATCCTCTCCTTAGAAAACCATCTCTGGATCCGGCTGGATTGGCAAACTATCGGCCAGTTTCCAACTTGTCATATCTGGACAAGTTAACAGAGAGGGTTGTGATGATGCAGCTTCAGAGTTTTTTGGATGACGGGATGACGCTTCCATTCTAGACTCCTTCCAGTCCAGCTTTCGCCTGGGTCACGGGATGGAGATGGCTCTGGTTGCCTTCACAGACGATCTCCGGAGGCATCTGGATCGAGGCAGAGTGGTGGTGCTGTTGTTGTTGGACCTGTCATCTGCGTTTGACACGGTCGACCATCAGCTACTGGTCCACCGCCTTGCCGGCGTTGGGATTCAGGGACCTGCCTTGCAATGGCTCATCTCCTTTCTCCAAGGCCGTGGACAAAGGGTGGCGCTGGGGGAACAGCTTTCCTAAAGGCACCCACTTCATTGTGGAGTGTCTCAGGGGGCGGTGTTGTCTCCACTGTTATTTAACATCTACATGCACCCCCTTACCCAGATTGCACGGAGATATGGGCTGGGGTATCACCAGTATGCTGATGACACCCAGCTCTATCTGTTGTTGGGTGGCCGTTCCAACTCCAAACCAGAAGATCTTGACCAGGCATTACAAGACATGGCTGGCTGGCTTAGGCTGAGCTGGTTGAGACTGAACCCGACGAAGACGGAAGTCCTGTACCTGAGTCGGGGCAGACCAAGGGTAGGGATCCCACTCCCGACCTTGGATGGGGCTCTGTTGGTGCCCGCACCGGAGGTTAGGGGGTTGGGAGTGCTCCTGGATGCCTCCTTGACAATGGAGGCCCAGGTAGCAGCCACTGCCAAGTCGGCCTTTTATCATCTTTGGCTGACTAGGCAACTGGTTCCCTTCCTTGAACGCAACAACTTGGCAATCGTGATCCATGCGATGGTCACCTCGAGGTTGCACTACTGTTGTTTTTATGCTGCTGTAAGCCGCTCTAAGCCGGCCATGGCTGGGAGGGTGGGATATAAATGTAATAAATAAATAAATAAATAAATAAAATATACACAAAATCTTATACCTAGACTAAAACATTTTTGGTCTTAAACACAAGAGTCTGTCTCTGTATCTCTCTCTCTGCACAGAAGGTCCCAGACTCTATCCATCGACTCTCTTGTCTAGGAGAAACATTGTAGATAGTGGGCTAAAAAAAGATGTTTTTCAGAACCCTTGAAGAAACACTGACTTGTGGAGGAGTACTGGGATAGGTGGCCCAATGATCTGATTCAGTATAAAATATATTCATGTATTAAACCCCAAATCAGCTACAAGATAACGTGAAGATGTACATAACTGCCTGAAAAGTTTGTGTCATGTCAGCTAAGTTCAATGCTGGAGAGAAATCAATCTTGTAAAAAAACCTGAGTGAAACTGGAATAACACCAAGGTTTTTATGAGAAAGCTGTCAGATTCCATGGTTTTCTATTTAGTACATAAAATAGCAAGAAAGATGAGCCACCAGGTATGTCTTCTCAAAAATATGCAGCAAATAGGTATGGTTATGTTCAGAAAGTATGAGTCCTTTGAGCCCTTCAACACATCATACTGATGCCCCATTAAAAGGGCAATTCCAGAGGAAATGGGACTCTCTCCATATCACCTTTTTATTGTACATCTGGATTCACTTCTTAAAAAAGAAGCTACAGTAGAAAAACAGGAATTAAAGTTATTTCTTCCTACAGTGATTTTAAAATATTTATTAGATTATATACAAGTCACATGATTTGGAATGAACAGAAAGCAACCTCTGTTGTATGACAGGTTATTGCAGTAGCAGGGGTTTTTTTAAGGAAAAGAATCCACACTTGTAGTTTGGATCACTTGTTCCATGGAATTTACGCAAACCTATTTATGTAATAGTCTGTAAGACAGAATGTTTAGATTTTACTTCAACAGATCTGTAAGAAACCTATGAATTTAGCAACTGAATAGATTCCATCCGTCTCAAAAATGTTGGTCTATAGTGCAACCAAGTTGCATATCTTTCAGTACAATCCTATATAGAGGTAAATCCTATGCAGAGGTACTACAGATCAATGGACTATCACTGTAGTAACTCTCCGTATGATTGCACTGTCCACACCAAAACACCCTGTTTTTAAGTGAGCTTCCAAATTATAGTGAATCATATCAGATAGCTGTCTCCTGGATTTTATGGCATAGCTATTATGATGGACAAGTGGCTGTACTGTCCTTCTTTGAGATATGTGCTAGTCCACTCTCACCAACTTGAATGTACAGCACCATAGCAACATCTCAGGAGGGAGACAGTGTTGAAAGTGGTCGGAAAGTGGGATGGAAAGTGAACTGATGACTCCAGCAGTGGATATTTTAGATTGCTCACCACCTTGAGAGAGTTACATAATTCTCATTTCTGCAATTCTCCAAGTAATTTGTGTATTTAAAAAAATCATGCAAACAATGAACAATTTGTGCCTGAGAATCCAAAAAAATGTAAAGAAAATAAGACTGGCTAATCTTATATCTGATCATACTTTATAATAAGGGACTAGACAAACACAACAAAACAAGTGGGGACCCACAAGAAACTTGCAGGAGCAGCTATCCCATTTCCCCACCTCTCCTTCCCCTCTCCCCCTACTTCTCTCGCACTCTTTCTCCTTCCTGCCACCCCTTTTCTTACTCTCTCCCCCCCTCCATGCCTGTCACTTCCATTCTGCCCTCATCCCATCAGTCTTTCTGCCCCGTCACTCTCCTGGCCTCCCACCTATTCCCCACACACACACAGCAGCATGGCAGCCGCCGCTCCTCCATGAGTCACCATGGCTTGCCTCCAAAGCAGCCATTTTCTCCAGGGGAACTTACCTCTGTCATCTGGAGATCAGATGTAATTCCAGGAGATCTCCAGCCCTAACCTGGAGGTTGGCAACATTAGTTCCCCTGGAGGAAATGACTGCATTGTATTTGTCTGAAGTCCCTCCCTGCCTCAATCCCCACCACCTCTAGGCTCCACCTCTCAAATCTCCAGGAATTTCCCAACCTGGAGTTAGCATCCCTATTTCCTTCCCACCCAACAGTCAATCTACCTTTATCTGCCCCTCTGTCTTCAGCTTTCCATCTCCTTCCCCCTGCAGCCTCTACTGAGGAAAACTATGGTCTTTCGTAGCTGACATTATTCTCTCCTCCTTTTTATCCACACAACAACCCTATGAGGTAGGTTAGGCTGAAAGAATGTGATGTGACTGGTCCAAAATCCCCCAGTCAGCTTCCACAGCAAGATGGGGATCTAAACCTGGGCCTTGCAAACCCTACTCTGAAGCTCTGACCATTATACTACATTGACTTTCATAGGGTGGCTGCTGTTGAACAGTAGCAAGCAGCCAGGCCTAGTTGAATCATGCAAGTCAGATGGTATCAAGTCACCATCTATGTACCAACTATTGTTGGACTATGTACCAACTATAGGCAATACCACCTTTAACAGCAGCCTGATATTGCCCTGCAAACTATGGAGACCATCCTGTTCTTATTGAGCACTTTATTCTTTGTTGATTTAAATGGTTTTACTGTTTTATTCTGTTTTACTGTGTTTTTATGTGTGAGCACTAGTGCTCCCTCGTAAGCCGCCCTGAGCCTGCTTGCGGGGAGGGCGGGGCATAAATATAATAAATAAATAAATAAATCCAGAGGGTGATGCCAGGCCTAGGTTTGCCAGCCTCCAGGTGGGACCTGGAGATCCCCCATAATTACAACTGAACTCCAGACAACAGAGATCTGTCCCCCTGGAGAAAATGGGTGGACTCTGTGGCATTATATCCAGCTGAGGCTTCTCCCCTCCCCAAACTCTGCACTTCTCAGACTTCACCACAGAATCTCCAGGCATTTCTCAACCTGGAGCGGGCAATCCTAGCCCCAGACCTGGCTCCAAAATAGGCCTGGAAACTGCCCTGCCCCCTCCCCCAATCCTAGATACAGTCCTGCTTTTGCTTCCTGCCCTCTCTATCTCTCTCTCCCCTCTTACTGTCGATGCGATGGGGCTTGGAGTGGAACCCTGTGGTGGCCATTTCAAAAGGTATTGGGGGGGGGGGATTCAATCCTCCCTGAGGGTGGTTTTTTTAACTTTTTGGATTTTTCTGCAGACCCACAGTCTCCTGAGTCTCTAGAAAAACATGTTGTGGGAGTGTGTGCCCCCATCTGCAGAAATAAGTATCTGCTTGCAGAGGGGACTGTTGAGAATTAGATAGATAATTAACAAGGACCAAGGATACCAGAAGAACAGAGAACTTGGCCACTCTACACAGGAGCAATGCTGGCACACACTGTCATGTAATAGTTTAAAGTAAGAGTGCAAACCAGTGCAGACATGCTCAGAGACTATAAAATTCACAGGACAAGAATGTCAACTTTTATTTGTTCTGTAAAGATTATACTTCATTACAGCACTGAACATATAAAACCATATCGAACACTTCAAGGGTGGTTACTAAAAGAAAAACCACCAACAGCAATACGTAAATAATTATAAAACATCAATGAAAACAAAAAAAGCATGTTACTGATTTGTTTTGAAAAAAACATACTAAAGGTTAGATCCCACTAGCTTTTCTATGAGACAGGAAAGAGATGATCTCACCCAATTCTGCTCCTCATCTTTAGCTTTTTCTCCACATGGATCCCTCAGTCTCCGGCATAGCCATTAGAGGGCAAAAAAGGTATCCTCTTATGCCAGAATAAAAATTGACAGGATACAACCTAATTTTTCTTCTGCATTACTGTAAATAATGCATAGATTAAAGATTAAGCCATTGAGACAAAACCTTTAAACATAAGAATGTTCAGAGAATATCTTTCCGAAAGCAGGGTTCCAAAGCCATCTTGCTAACATGATGCCTCCACAATACTCTGTAGTTGAAATGTTGTTTAGGTGGTGTTGTGTTTTTCCCCCAGGTTTCTTGGCATTTCAAGCAGTTTCCAGGAAAACCCAACATCAGCTCTCATCACCATCATTCAAACTGCAACAGATTTTGGTACATTCTTGTGACAGGATGTCACAAAAGAAGGAGTTACATTCTCTAAGATATTATCTATGCATCTAGGAGTATGGATGTATAGCCAGGAAGTACTGTTTGAACTAGACATTAGGGTTGCCAGCCTCCAGGCAGGGCCTGGAGATCTCCCACTTTTACAACAGATCTCCAGCTGACAGAGATCAGCTCCCCTGGAGAAAATGGCCACTTTGAAGGTTGAACCCCGCCCTCTCTCAGATCCATCCCCAAAGTCTCCAGGTATTTTCCAACCCAGAACTGGCAACCAGTGTTCCCTCTAAGCTGAGTTAGTGTGAGCTAGCTCACAGTTTTTTACCTTCCAGCTCACACATTTTCATCTTAGCTCAGGAAGGAGGACTCCAGAGCAAACTAATTTATGCAATAGCCAAATCATTCACTCACAACTTTAATGCCGGTAGCTCACAAAGTAGAATATTTGCTCACAAGACTCCACGGCTTAGAGGGAACATTGCAGTGGCAACCCTACTGGTCATAGAAGCACATGGATGTACACATTCTAAAAATCATGAAGAGAAGGCCACACAGAAATACATAATGAACAGATAACTGTACTATGATATCAGAGGTACAGCAAGAAGATGCCTTCAGTTGAACCAGCTGTTAGAAAGAGCCTGAACTGGAAGTAGAAAGTGAAACTTTTGCTAGGAGGTTCTAACTCCAGCTCTTCCTAGGCCCCGGTCACACGAAAGGTTTTGGGCCGGGAGAGGAACGGATCGGGGGTGCAGCAAATGGGCGCGATCCCACCGCAACATCTGGGAAACGTTGCGCACCCGTCCCCGATCCGGCCCTTCCGGCCGAAAACCCGCAGCTAAATTAAACCACCTCCTGAGGAGGTCTTACCTGAACAGCCACGGCAAGCGTGGCAGTTCGGGATCACCGGCGCGTCCTTCTGCCGGTGCATCCCCAGCTCCTGGCCGAACTGTGTGTGCACACGCATGCACAGCCGGCTGCCTTGGTCTCCCGACCGTGGCTTCCTCCCCGGCATCTGATCGTGCCGGGGAGCAACGGCGCCGCGGCTCATGGGATCCATGGGATCCCGCCATGACGTGTCTATTTTGGTGCGGCTTTAAAAAGCTGCACTTTGCCAGTGTTTTTTCCCCCCGTGTGGCAGGGGCCCTAGTATGACAAACCCAGTAATAATGGTTCCTGCCTTCATCCAAAGGTAACTCTGTTTAATATTTTGTTATTAGTTTTTTTTCAAGCCCAGTTTAGAACTCTTCTTAAATGACATCCCTTTCTTCCCATCAGCACTTGCTTTTGTCTTTATTTTTAAGACTACAAATGCTTGAGAGCAGCGACTGACCTTCTTAACTAAACCATGTATGAGGCTCTCCTCTCCTCAGGAAGCCTGAGGCACAACTACAATCCAACTTAGTAACTACTGCTCACCAGGACTGCACACAGGATATGTGACATGGAAGAACTGTAAATCAACATTTGTATAATGTAGCACTATCTGTGATGATGGTTGTTTTCTAAGACTTGTCCCTCAGTGCTTCCAGAAAGTTGACCTAAGCAGTGAATGTTTTCTATCAACAAATGTTCTCTCAAAAGCCTCTTGCTTTGGAAAAAAAATCTTAGACTGCAAGAAACATCACCAATCTTAAATGGATCCACAATGCGATGACCTCAGCATCTTTACTGAGCAGAGTAGTCCAGTGAAGGTAATTTACAGCATCAATGCTCAATACAAACTTGCGTGATAAACTCTCAAGCACTATTAATTTACAGTTAGCTGCTCAATAAATGTTTAACTATTGTGTTTTACAAAAACTTTGGAGATGTAAAACCCACATGAATTTCTGTTAGAAGATATTCCAAGGACAGCCATAAACACTGAAGACACTATAAACAAATGTTTGGTAAATAAACAGGTCATTGATATATGCATCCAGGCGCTGTTTAGTCTTGAAAATTATCAGGTTTGAGTCATACATCCACAGTCAAAGAGGGTGGAGGGAGGCACTTTTTCTATAATTTCTATACAAATTATTTCACAGAGTAAAATATTGACCAGTGCTCAAAGCTCTAGCTAAAAATTCAGAGAATAAATTCAAACCTGTCTTAATACAAGAGCTCGCAGCTCAAATCTAGTGAGCCAAATGAGGTGGTCCATTAGAGGAACACATGTTCAGCCTCTCTCATTTTAAAGGAACATTTTTATATGGGAGCGAGATCAAGTTTGGGGATTATTTTGAGGTGCCATGTGAAGTGAGACTCACAGCAGGTCGTATCTGTGTGTTCCATTTCAATACAAACTCTGAAAAAAGGTAAACTCACTAATTCATGTGTGTGTGTGTGTGTGTGTGAGAGAGAGAGAGAGAGAGAGAGAGAGAGAAGATAGAGAGAGAGAGAGAGAGAGAGAGAGAGAGAGAGAGAGAGAGAGAGATTGATTTAATATCTGAATGAGTCCTGGGGCATGAGGAATATGGTTTTCATTTCCATTATCCCACAATAAAACACCACGCATAAGGGATAGTCTATCATGCAATTTTTGAAGTATTACATTATCCCTAGATCATTACAGATCCATGAAAAACTCACAGAAATATGGTACTTGTACTATTTTACCACTACCCAACATTTGACAACATCACGTCTATAGAAACTTAGACTAAAGCCTGTATTATTAAGGTATCGTTTTTGTACCACTGGAACACCTGGTAGCAGGCATCACAGATCTACAGAGATGACTGTATAATGTTGTTTCTAGGCTCATTTTCCTGGGACCAAGTGTTTGAACCAAAGAAAGAACTCCTTGTTAGGAATGATGAAACTAAATCCCAGTCAGGGATTAAGCAAACAAACAAACAAACCTAATATTCTCACCAAGTTAAAATAGCCTTAAATAGCCTGATTCAAACAGGACACAGTATCTTATTCCAAGACACTGAAAGGCTGGACAACACATCCAATTACCATGTCATATTACACAGGGAAGCCATTGAAATTCATAACATAAACACAATTTCAACAGGAAAGAAGAGAGTTTAAAAATAAATAGGGCATGGTTTCCTGTCCTGAAAAACACAAAATGCTCTATATCTTACAAAAGCACTGCAGATAAGATTAGAATTTCAACAGCCAATCCATATGCAAAAGAACCTCCTCAGGAAAGCTCCTCCATTAGCATGTCACACCCTGGGGAACTCCTACGAGATAATGACTCAGCCCTACCCCACCTTCCTGAGTAGATATAAATTACCTGCCTACCATTTTTCTTCTTACCTTGACAAAGAGAGTACTCCATCATTCTGTGTTATACCTCTGAGGATGCCAGTCAGAGCTGCTAGCAAAACGTCAGGTCCTACAATGTCAAGACATATACAAGCCATACAACCCAGAAAATCTACAACTAATGAATTATCTTTTTTTGATATTAAGTATTTTCTTTGACATTAAAGTTTCTTGGTCATACACCCTTCAAAAAAACCACAACAGTACAGAGATGAAAAATACAACTCTGTAGACAGAGTTTAGTACATGCAGCAAGTAGTTAAACTAGATGCAGAATCTACAGAAATCCCTGGGCACTATGCCAGACCTCTGGAAATTAAACGTGATGTTCGGCAACTTATATTACCTTTTCACAAACTAATGTAATCTTCCCCCCTCTAAAGGACTGCTTGTTAAGATTAAGCTACATATATAACTAGACACTTCTCAGTTCAACATTTCCCCCCCTGCAGAGTTCAAGAAAAAAAGGTAAAGCACTTTTTCTAGAATTCATAGGCATTTGGTCTCTGTGAAAAGGTATGAAACCAAAGCTGCAAGCATGTAAAATTGACAATAACCTTTCCCTCCAGATCTCCCCAGACAGTTTCAATGTCCATAATTAGTACTGTATACTATACCTGTGTGGGTGTGATAGCAGCACAGAGATCCTTAATCCATTTCCTGTGCAACTGTTATCTTTTTTACAGGGCACATAAAAGTGTGTTAAACTGTTTATCTTATTCATTCTTGCAAATAATGAGGAAGGTAATGTAATTAGTTTCCTCATTTTGCACAACAGGAACTGAAGCTAAAGAGATAGTTACTTGCCAAAGTGAGATAATTTGAACTCCAAGTTAATGCTTAACTTTAAAGCATAAATCAAGCATTTTAATGCAATATTCTTCCGCCGTAGAGATTACTCACAGGCTGGTTTATGCTGCAAGTTCACAGAACTTTGCATGTAATGGCCTCTCAGTGTCAAACGGAACTAGAAATCTGTGGATAAGTTGGGAAACTTGTATCTTTATCAAACAAAGTCAATAGCATTGTGGCTTAAGATGTGAGAAGGCAAGGATGTTAACATATACCTCCAATCCACTGAAAGGCATGAGAATACTGATTCACATAGGTGAAAGGGAGGAGGGTGCTTAGAGAGTTAGGTAAATTTTAAAAAGTTCATCTTGAGCTACAGCTACTATTTATAGAAAAATTTGCTGTAGCTCCTTGAATCGGAGTAATAAATACATCCATATTCTCAAAATAAGCAATGTCAGTTAATTTTAGAGAGGGCCTTGCAAAACCTTTCCTGGTAAATTATATCCTGCTTTCTAGTGAAAGGATGCAGTTGTATAATTTTCATGAGAACATGAAGGAGTCATAGTTCAGCACGGTCGGTAAATACTTTTACCAAATGCTTCCAACATGCACATCTCATTCCTGGTGTAAAACATGGGCAAATGTAAAGGTGGTATTGAAATACACAAAAGAAGGGCATACATTTCTTGGCCACAAGATCTCAGCAGTACCTGTGATCCAACCCCTATGTGGCAACAGCTCTTGGAATATTCTTTTTACACCCACACAAGCGAAGTGCTTCTGACCATTGTGAGGCAATTCTTCTTCCTGACTATACTGAATGCTATTTTGGAGAATTTTCATCTAATTGGCTGTCCTTTATAAAGTCTAAGAATAAACATACTGCAATGGAGCATCTTGCAGGACCATGCTGTACCAACCTACAAGAGAATAACTCTCTATCCTTTATAAAGTCTAAGAATAATCATTAAACATATTGCAATGGAGCATCTTGCAGGGCCATACTGTACCAACCTACAAGAGAATAACTCTCATCATAAATTCAAGAACAACTCTTCTTGTATTCAGTTTTCCACTTAGGAAATGAGTGACAAAACAGATTTTTCTCATTCTGCTGGTATTTTCTAAGTAAATACACATAACTTTACTATCTCAGAAATTTCAAAGGCAATAATGCGGAATCTAAAGAATACACTGTTCGCTGCCATGATATAATAGGGCCTGTCTGAAACACTGTGGGAAAGTGTTGTTCTCTTCTAGAAATCACTGAATAAACATCCTGTGTTGCAGAACATTTTAACAGGCTGATTCTGACACTAGCTTTTCCAGGAGTTTTAGTGCTCCAAATGGAATATACAACAGTTACATAAACGCACCAGCACTTTAGGGCAATACAGAGAAGGGGCTGTGGCTCAGCGAGACCATTTCCGCAGTAGTGACATTCCCTGCATTGATGTTTTTTTTAAATTGAGCATTATGTGCAATTTTCCACAGTAGACTTTTCCTCACCAGGCGCAAAACCAAAGTTTTCTCCTTCTTACCCCGTGTTTTCAGAACTCACTAAAACTGGGGATTCCGAAAACTACTGCGGAAATGGTCTGGCAGAGCATCTGCTTGGCATGCAGAAGGTCCCAGGTTCAATCCCCAGCATGTCGTTAACAGGATCAGGTAGTGGGTAGTGTGAAAGACCTTCACCTGAGACCCTGTAGAGCCATTTAAAGAACACAGTGAAATGTAACAGGGAGGCATGAAAATTCTATTCCATGATTCACTGCTGGTTTGTTCATTTCGATTAAACATTTATCATGGATCCTTCTTCCTTCCTCTCTTGCCTGCACATATTAGGCGACTGCTTTACAAAGAGTATACAATGAGGTGCATATACCCCATGGAGTTCACACATCCTCAAAACAATACAGGAAGACTGTTTATCAGCTATACTTTAAAATCAAGGTTATGAAAAACGTTTGCATTGTCTACATGGTCTACAAAGTCAGGTCTCAAAGAGTTTGCCAATTCTGTAGGATCACAACTCCAAAAGTCCTGACCCAAGTTCTAATCAATCTTACCCTTGACTGGAAGTACTTTCCACTGGAAACAGTAAGAAACTTCCTTATAAGTTAACAATTTCTCTCCAGAGGCCAGCAGAAGAATGGAGGGAAGAGGCCTGGAAAAGCTTTCAGAGCTGCTTATAGTAACAGAAAGATCAGCATCACACATATACAGCATGGAACCCATTGGGTGACCTTGGGCCATGAACTCTCTCTCAGCACAGCCTACTTCATAGGATTGTTGTTAGCAGGGCTTTTTTTAAAAAATGTGATGAACTTTTAAACATTTTAAAAAGAATTTCGTCAAAGAGGTATTGAAAGTCCGTTCCGGTGCGTTCCCCCAGAAAAAAAGACCTGGTTGTTGGAATAAAATGGACATGTGTGCCACCCTGAGGTCCTTGAAGGAAGGGCAGAATAAAGATAAATACATAACGCTTCCTTACAGACCCTTTGTCTATCAAGGTCTACTCTGGCTGGCAGCATTTCTCCATAAGTTAAAGAAAACTGGGCTGCGCCCAGCAATGTGCCAGCAGAAAAAGGAAAAAATGCCAGGTGAGAGATGACTGATCACTGTAAAAGAATGTAATTGCTGTATACAGTTCCAGCACCAGGTGAATGTTCTGATTCCCCCGACAAAGCCTGAATGGTGAAACACGTAGGGATTTTGTATAATAAATCAGTCAGCTATCACCTTGACTGGAGATGGCAGATATTGACACTGGAACTCCCTGCAAGCAAAGCCCATCCTTTGTACTATATTGACAAATGAATAAGTAAATCAAGAACTGTCATTGCCTGCTATTGTCTATAGATGCCGATTAGTTTCTCTTTCTCCCTACAGTGAAATCCTTTGCACTGGAAAACATAGTGAAAATAGGATTGCCAACCGCCAGGTGAGGGTTGGAAGTTTCACAGAGAAAACGGCTGCTTTGGAGGGTGGACTCTGTGGTGTTAAACCTTCTGAGCTCCCTTGCCTCCCCAGCTCCACCCCAAATCTCCAGGAATTCCCTGGAGAATGTAACCCCCAGTGAAAACTAGTTCAGTTTTATACCAGACACAGCTAGGATGACTGCACTAGGAATATGCGTCCTTGGTGCCATTTTTCCTGGGGCTAAGGTATGGGTTCTCAACAGGTCTTCTGAGTAGTGCTCTGAGATGTGCTGGAAGTTTAGAGATCATAAGGGGCAGCAACTCTATGAGCTCTGCCATTCAAAAGAGGAGCAAGAATCCATGCTACTGTTCCTAGAAAAGACAGAACTCTGTTTTCAGATTAGGCAGGTGGCATAAGAAGGGCTCTTTCTTTGTCCTTACAAAGAACTCATAGAAGTGCCCTTACAGACCCTCACAAGTTCCCTGACTTCAGTCTGGAGAACTGCAGGTCTCACTGCATAAGTATTTCTGTAGGACGATGACTGGAAGCACCCCTCTCCTTCAGTGGTATATACTGAACATGGGATGGTGATCATCTTGAGGATTTTTACTATTTTTCTTTGATTCTAGCCTCAGTTACTAGCAGATATATTCAAAAAAAAGAAGGAAAATCTAATTATACACCCAGTTCCCAAGACTTTAAAATGTAGGCAGCAAAAGCATATTTTCCCCTGTGTTTTTTGCCATCAAGTCACAGCTGACTTATGGTGACCCCCCATAGGGTTTTCAAGGCAAGAAACATTCAGAAGTGGTTTGTTTGCCATTGCCTGCCTCCATGTCACAACCCTGGTATTCCTTGGTAGTCTCCCATCCAAACACTAGCCAGGGCAGACTCTGCTTATGTTCCGAGAGCAAACAAAACTGGGCTAGCCTGGGCTATCCAAATCAAGAGATAGATAGACAGACAGACAGACCATTCATATTCTGCATTTATTTATTTACTTTATTTATAACCTGCCTTTCTCACTGAAACTCAAGGCGGATTACTCAGTGTAAGTCAATGCAACCAATAAGACGAGACATCTGATAAACAATGCAGTAGGACTAGGACAGCAGAAATTCGAAACAAGCAGCAATCTTTAAAAAAAACAACCAAGTCAAATATGATATGTTAAACAGTGCAGAAAATAGTATTACATACTTAGAAATATAATGCAGTGAGAGCAAGATAATATATATACAGCAACAGAAATACATACCATATACAGTAGTATAGGCCATTCATCCCATTCCTTTTATTAAAGCACCTTCTTGACCTATTCCATTATAATATAGCCCTATTACCTTTATAAAGATGCCCTCCTGAACAATTCTGTCTTACATAGAATCATAAAATGCACACAGCCCTCAGAGCACCTTGAAGGAAAACCTCTACCAGTGACATCATGAAGGTTCCCAGTCATCAGAAGCTACGTAGTCCATTATTAGTATTTAATTCATTCTTTTGCCACTTAACACATCTGCAAACTATCATGCTACTTAAGAAACATTTAACCAGTTTTTTCAAAGCCATCTTTCAAAATGAACTCAGTCACATGTGGCTTGAATACTAAACTGTTCAACATTTTTGTCAACTGAAGGTGCATATACTTTGTATGTTTAAATTCAGGCACACAATTTATACAAACAAATTCTATGCTGAAGTGAGTAGTTTGCCTGTATTTACTTCTTGAAACCAATGATCATTGCAAGGTTTAAAAAAATAAAAAACATCAGTATGAAGTTATAGAAGATAGGTCCAGGGTTTGCTCCTATTAGCTTATAGTGACCGTTTTCCATAATTGACATTGTAATTATTGTTGGATCATATGGCGCAGACTATGAATAGATTCACTTTTTCTGAAGATGAAAGAGACAGGATATTGGTTTATGTACCAAGATTAAGACAAGGTGAAACAACTAGGAGTCCAACAGATTGGACCTAACTAGAACTTCTTCATAAAAAAGATATCCGCATGACACTACATGCAGCATCTCTTACGGATTATTGCCACTCAGATTTAATTCCTAGAGAGCTACGCCTTCAGATGGGACCAGCAATATTTATGGAGAAAGAGGAATTCAAAAATAAATGGATAGTCATTTTGAATAAATGCTTGTTTGATCTAATGCTACTTTCATAGAGCAGGCTTCACAAGAAGCAGAAAACATAAAGAAATAAACTAAGGAGATAGAGGATAAGATAAGGAATAATATGCCTGTAGAAGCATTTGATACAAAGATCAAAGAACTGGAGGAGGAACTAAGGGCTTATGAGAGTAAGATCAGAGAAACTGAGATTAAGAAATTGAAAAGAGACAATCGAGATTATGCACAGAACAGAGTATATAAATGGAGTGCTTCTAGCTCTGGTAACAACAGGCAAGTTACTTGGGCGGACTCTCGCCAGTCCGCATCAGACTTTGACACTACTGAGGCAGAAGATTTCGCCACCACTTCAGGGGAGGAGGGAGTGTCATATAGATCTTTTTTAGAAAGAAAAACCAAACAGAGGGCTCAAGAGAATTTTCAGCATTACCAAACCAGCAGACAAGAGAAAAAGAAGATTTAGTTGTTTACTTGTCTTCAGCCCCGAAGAACGGCAACTCTTGAATTTAGGTTTAGGGTTTGTTATGACGCCCAAGTACAATGCTTTTCGTACCAGGATTGATTTATTTAAACTCAAATTAAAAGCATATTTTGGCACTACCTCTTTTTTGTAATGTGAATGTATTTAGGAGTAAGTCTCAGTTTACCACCCTTGTCAATGTTCCCTCTATTTCAGTATTTGAGAGAAGGATTAAAGAGGACATAGAGGCATTAGAATCTATTAGATGCCCAGTTAAATACAATTTTACACATAAGGAGGCAGAAATACTGAGGTCAATTTCAGAAGAACCATTTATAGTTATAAAGGGGGCAGACAAGGGTGGTGCAATTGTTTTATTAGACCACAATGATTATGTTAATGAGACTAGAAAGCAATTTAGGGACTTGGACTACTATAGACATGTCAAGTACGATCCCACTGAAGAAGTACTTAATATCATCAAAATCACAGTGAGAGAGGCTTTAGCGCTAGATCACATTAGTACACAGATAGCATCTTTCCTTGTTAACACACATTCAAGAGTTTCAATTTTCTACATCACCCGGGTTACCACCTCCCGGACACCCTATAGTCTCAGGAGTTAATTCTATTTTTGAACCTCTGTCTCGGTATCTCAATTCCTTTTTACAACCTTTTGTGATAAGGATTCCTTTATATCTAAGAGATACTAAAGATTTTATTTCTAAGATAGAAGGAGTGCCCATACCTCCAAAGGCAATACTTTTTACTATGGATGTAAATTCCTTATACACTAGCATACCCCACGAAGAAGCTAGCCTATGTCTCCTTAAT
The DNA here is from genome assembly GCF_001447785.1 of Gekko japonicus. NCBI lineage: Eukaryota > Metazoa > Chordata > Lepidosauria > Squamata > Gekkonidae > Gekko > Gekko japonicus. The sequence goes on along the minus strand of NW_015176463.1, from coordinate 854,452 downwards.
ATATTAAAGAGAAGGGATACCCATGTTCACCCCACACATTTTTTACTTGATCTTGTGGACATAATTTTTGAAAGAGTTTTTTTCAGATTTGGTGATGATTTCTACTGGCAAGTTAAAGGAGTAGTGATGGGAAGCTCATTTGTTCCCAGTGTCGCGAACCTTTTTATGAGCGACTTTGAAGATCATTGGATTAACAATATGACTAATAATCCTTATTTTGCTCACATAATGTTCTATAAAAGATATACAGATGACGTGTTCTTGATCTTAGATGGACCATCTCCTGTTTCAGAGTTTATTGAATGGCTTAATTCCATACACGAATCCATTAAAGTCTCTTTTGTAGCTGATAGTTCCCAGGTTAATTTTTTAGATAGTATGTTATTCACACATCAAGGATGGTTGGCAGTACGTCCATTTCATAAAGCTACAGATAAAAACTCGTACCTTCACTTCAATTCACATCATGCAAAACATCTGAGACATAATTTACCACACGGGCAATTTTTGCGAGTAAAGAGGAATGCCACTTTGAGAACAGATTATGTAAAAGAAACCTCCAGGCTTTGTGAACAGTTTGCACAAAGAGGTTACCCTTTAGGGATTGTTAGAAGAGCACTCTATAGGGCAGATCTGGTAGAGAGAACGGAGCTGCCTAAAGAGACGGGTACAACTGTTAGTTTAGATAAGATAGGTTCAGTTTTGGATTATACTCCGTTAGCCTATTCGAATAGAAACATCATACTTAGGCATTGGCACATTCTCAGCAATGTCCTAGGATGTAGTGAGAAACCATCCATAGGATTTCGGAGGACCACTAGGATTCATGATCTTGTTATACGACGAGCAGATCTCAAACCCTTAGAGGTACCTTATGAAGCTCCAAGGGGACACTTTAAATGTCTTAGATGAGCTGCATGCTCACTAAGTTGGGAAACACGCACTCTGAATTTTCCTGAAGCCAACTTCATGTGCGATATTGATTTCTACTCTACATGTTTGACAAAAAGAGTAATCTATCTCCTAATATGCCCTTGTGGGAAGAAATATGTGGGAGAATCCACACGGTCAGTGAAGACACATGTGTTAGAGCACAGGTCACGTATTAAGCATAAATATTTAGAGGCACCACTCATTCAGCACTTCACAGAATATAGACTTAGATATGATGACTTATTATTGTTATAAGGTTCAGAGGAAGTTTCAATGAAACGATACATCATTCCGGAGAAGAGTGTTAACAACTTTGACACTACTATGAAATTTTCTGTGATGAGATGATTGTGTATGAACTATTTTGTGAACACTGAATATATTTTGTACCATTTGGGTATTTAGGGTCTTCTGTACAGTTTTCTTCGGGTTTGCTCCTATAAACTAGGTATTGTAAACAAGCCCTATGTTTGTTTGAATAACCATATCTTGGACCCTGTTTTAATGAGGTGTCTGATTTTATTGAGGGCAGCGGTGGCTCAGTGGTTAAGACGATGAATTGCAGATTGGAAGGCCGGTAGTTCAGCAGTTTGAGACCCTAGTGCAGCATGACAGAGTGAGCTCCTGTCTCTGGCCCCAACTCCTGCCAACCTAGCCGTTCAAAAGCAAGAAATTGCAAGTAGATAAATAGGTACCGCTTTGGTGAACCTAGCAGTTCAAAAGCAAGAAATTGCAAGTAGATAAATAGGTACTGCTTTGGTGGGAAGGTAATAGCATTCTGTGTACCTCAGCATTTAGTCATGCCGGCCACATGACCACAGAGAAGTCTTCAGAGAGTGCTGGGTCTTTGGCTTGAAAATGGAGATGAGCACCACCCCCTAGAGTCAGATTTGACTAGCTTCCGAGCAAGGGAAACCTTTACCTATTTTAATAAGACCCTGACCTGGATGGCCCAGGCTAGCCTGATCTCATCAGATCTCAGAAGCTAAGCAGGGTTAGCTCTGGTTAGAAAGGAAGACCAGGGTTGCTACGCAGAGGCAGCCAATGACAAACTACCTTTGTTCATTTCTTGCCTTGAAAAGACATTGAGGTGCACATATGCGATGGAGAACACAGTCCTGAGATGATCTAAACAAACGAAACACAGACTGATAGAACAAAGCGCTTGAGCGTATCAAAGTATATTATAACATACAACAATATTAAAGCAGATACTAATACATAAAAGAATGGTAAGTTTCAGGTGAAGGTGAACTATCAAAATGCAAGTGAGTCCGACGAAAACCTCCGGAATAACTCTTCGTTTCGCCTCTTCATCAGAAAAATTCCTACACCTATATACAACAATACATATATCAACACATTCAATTTACACAAGAAAAGGATCCATAAAAAACATTTCCAATAAAATGTTTTTATACCATACCTATGCTTGTCTAGTTTCATTCATACCACACTTTGACATATCATATACAAATCTTCTCCTGGTTTTTCTACCATAAATCTGAGGGAATATACAAAAGCTTGACTCAAATGCTCCATAACAAAGCTGTCCTACATAAAAATAGGTTTTTATGTAGGACAGCTTTGTTATGGAGCATTTGAATTTGATCATGTTTGTATATTCCCTCAGATTTATGGTAGAAATATGGTATGTTTTCTGATGCATTTCTGCTAGAGCGGTTATTTGCTTGCTGAACGTATCTGTACGAAACTCCTGTGAGGTCCTGGAAATGGATTCAGACAAAGTAGTGGCATGGGCCGCATTTTAAAGATTAAAAAACAGTATATATTGGGGGAGGGGGTATTCTTTCATAGATATTCTGCTGTCACATTTAGTTTAGCCCTAAGACATCAGTTCTACCTTTAGATATTAAGGATATTCAAGGCTGCAACTACTGGGCTGTCTCTCTCACCATGAATAAGATTCCAGCCTGGGTTGTTTTGATAGCCTGTAAATGAATGGCTCCCAAAGATTCTTTTCAAAATGTTCTTTCATTGAGTTGTATCCCTAGACACTAGAATTTTTTGGACTGCAGAACATTATGACTGTTTACCCTCCATTTATGAACCTTTGTTTCCCAAATACGAAAACTGGCCCATTAATACAAACTAACTGCAAACTACATCAAAACTTTAAGGATATCATACTAGAATTGAGTTCATTTTCTCATTGTTTTAAGGTTGACAAAATAATAACAACAATAATAATAATAGATTCTGAAATAAGGCCCATCCATCGATACTGGGGGACGAAAACCCACCAATTTGTCTGAATAAAAAAAGTATTGCAATAAAAAAGAATGAATGCAAAGGCTCCAGTATAAACCTACTGAATTCAGTGGGCTTAGAATGCCGTAATTCTGGATAGGATTCCACTGTTAGTGTTTAAATTTTAGAGAACAAAGGGCATCATCTGGAAGAAATATTGGAGGTATATACTAATTGCTACCCACAGAGGTCAGATTCAGAACCATACTATGGTTGGGAAACATTCCCAACAGACCCAGAAATGTGATCTTTTTCAGAGCTAAAGACATTAAACAATATTCCTCAAATGTGTTAGATTTGTATTCCTAACCAAACAAACCCAACAGAGCAACCTGTGAACAGATCCAAGATCTTCTAAGGGTTAGCTAGCACTAAGAATTCTAATTGGGGGGGGGAGAAATTCATCTGTTTAATGTTACATAGAGTAATTTACATGAAAAGATAATACTTGATTCAACGGATATGAGCAAGAACTGATTTTACAACCTTCCTTTTCAAACAGCAGCCAAAGAAAGGCTTCTCAGACTTCACAAGGAATTAAAGTAATCGCCATTGCCCATTGTTTCTTTCCCAGTACTGAGAGATATAGGCTACATTCAGACATCATGAGAAATTGAACAAATCATAGGTTGTCCTCTGACCATAAGCCCTTTCCCCACTTCTCATGCTAAAGGGAATCTTTAGCTATCTTTAGAAGTAACTGCAGTTTTTCACATGGTCTGAAGAGAAGGCTTTAAGAAACTTCTTTCTTTCTTTGTGCTTGCAAACCAAGATTCTAAATTAAAGTTTGGTCCTGATTTATATGCATGGAACTAGCTTCATTTGAATAAAATACCCATTCCAGACATCATAAGTAATTGTGCTCAGCTCTGAACCATGAAGTCTTCAAATTTTGGTATGTGTTTAGTGGAAGGAATGTCTCTGCATGGATGATGATTTCTGAGGCTTATTCTCAGGTTAAACAAAGCATGCTTTCTTTGGTCATCTGAATGCAGCCATGATGTCCTGGTAAACAAAAATTCTATTACAGCTTATGGATATATTCTCCAAAACTGTTTTAGATATTCAATGTGGAACTTCCTTATACTGAGTCAGACCAATGGTCATATACCCCAGAATGCCACTAACTGTAGACCCACCATTTGAGACAGCCCTAATAATGGATCTCAGTAACTGAATCAGAGATTTCTTCTTCTCAAAGTTCTTCTGCTGAGCTGTTGCAGTGTTTCACAGCAAACTTTTAATGGCACTGCATGAAACGAGAGATGGTAGAGTTCATTTATTGCATGAACCTTACTGATTCCGGTACAAACTTTAAATTGCCAGTCACTACGCTGAATTCTGGGAGGAAAGGCAGCATGGTATAGCTTGATCTCGTCAGATCTTGGAAGCTATACAGGATTGGTGCTTGGATGGGAGACCACCAAGGAAGACTGCAGAGGAAGGCAATGGCAAAACACCTCTGCTTCTCACCTGCCTTGAAAGCCCCTTGCTGGGATCACCATAAGTCAGCTCAATTCGACAGCACTATACACACACATGCTGAAGGCTACTCCTCTTTTCAGGATGGATCCCCCTTAACACTTGACTCGACAGCACTTTACACACACATGCTGAAGGCTACTCCTCATTTCTTCTCTTCTTAAGTCTTTTCTTATTAATTTTCTCATACTCTTTCCTCGAATTAATCTACCATCTGTTACTTTTTTCTCTCTTCACTTCCATTTACAACCCATCAAGCTATTCCAATAACTGAAAACTCTTTTCAGGATGGATCCCCCTTAACACCAAATTGCTTTCATAAGCCAACACCAGTTTATTCATTCTGTGCCATCTTAGTCTTTCCTGTCCTTCCATTACTACTAATTGATCTGCCTGATTTTGCCTTTCTCTTTTGTCCTGTCCATCAAATCTAGAATACAGTACTGCAATCTTACCTGTAGCCTGTGAAAAGTGGAGAAAGATAACTAAGCAAGGAAGAGAGCCAAATCCATGCCTAGGAAACTCTAATACTCTGCATATACAAGGAAAAGATTTATAGAATCACAGAGTTGGAAGGGGCCATACAGACCATCTAATCCAACCCCCTGCCCAATGCAGGACCAGCCTAAAGCATCTCTGACAAATATTCATCCAGCCTCTTTTTTTTTTTGCCCCCGAAGGGGATTTTTTAATTTGCATTTTCTATAAACTACAAAAAACTACAACTAAAGATTGAAAGGGGAAAGGAAACTATGCCCTATCACTATATCTATGGGAAATGGGAAAAGGATAGACTAATACATAGAAACTACTTGGTGGGGAAAGGGCACCACTATTCATCTATTGGTTTGGGGAAAGGAGAGCTAATACATATCACAATCTTATTAGCTAAAAATAAGGCTTATGAACCTAATATTACAAGTTTGGTGTACAATTTAATTCATTGCTGTATTGCTCTAAGAGTATGCATTTAATAGCTGCCTTTAAGAACTACTGTTATTGTTCTAGAGTCTTTTCTTCCTGCGTTTCTTCGTTTTCTTGGGTTTAGGTGCGGTTGCTCCTTTCTCCGCTTCTGATGATTCTGGTGACGTGGAAGTAGTGCTTTTTGAATCTTGTGAGTAGGATTCTTCATCTTCTTCTTCCTCCTGATCCGGTTTAGAGTTCTTTTCTTTCTTTTTATATTTCGGATTAAACATTTAATCCATAATTTTTTCAGCTTTTGGAACAGAGTCAATTTTGTATTTTTTATCCAAGTAATTAAAACTCAGTCCTTCCAGGAATAACCATCTATATGGTACTCCCCTTTTTTGCAGAGTGAGAGTAAGCATCCTGTATAGTTTCCTCCGTTTTTAAACTTTAAAGGGAATGTCTTTTAGTATTTTTATCTCTTCATTCTTAATTTTTAAAGATTTTCCCATTGTAGATTTAACACCAGTTCTCTGGTAGATAGTTTCGTGAATTTTAGATAGGTTTCCCCTGGGAGTTTTTTATAAAGTCTGGGTAGATCCTGTAGGCTACATCCATCTCTTTCAC
>NW_015176463.1:835612-844315 GCF_001447785.1 Gekko japonicus | reverse complement strand
TCTTCCCAGCAACAGAAGTCAGACTGACCGGCTTGTAGTTTCCCAGGTCATCCTTCTTCCCTTTCTTAAAAATTGGGATAATATTCACTCTTTTCCAATTTTGTGGCACATCCCCAGTACTCCAGGAGGCCTTGAAGATGATGGACAGAGGCTCTGCAAGTTCATTAGAAAGTTCTTTGAGCACTCTTGGGTGCACACCATCTGGCCCATGGGATTTGTATTTGTCTGGTGCAGCCAGGTGCCTCTCCACAACCTCCCTGTCAATGTCAACTGGACACTCAGGTGTCCTGTCATGTCCTTCCACAACCTCCCTGTCAATGTCAACTGGACACTCAGGTGTCCTGTCATGTCCTCTACCATCTCGAGATGGGCTCAAGTTCATCAGGGAGAAAACAGAGGCAAAAATGTCATTATGCCTGTCTGCTTTTTCTCTGTCCTCCACCAGAGTTTCTCCTTCTACTCCCAAAAATGGTCCAATTGCCTCTTTTACCTTGTGTTTGCTTCTCACATGTCTGTAGAAGTTTTTCTTACTGTAGCAAGCCCCCCTGGCCAGACCCAACTCATACTTCGCTTTGGTTTCTCTGATGGCTGATCTGCAATACCTAGTAACTCTCATATACTCCTCTTTAGAGGTTTGACCTTCCCTCCATTTCCTGAACGTTTCCTTTTTCTCCATTAGCTTATTCTGAAGCTCACAGTTTACCCATATCAGTTTCTTGGAGCCCTTACCATGTTTCCATCTTGCTGGAATAGTGAGGGCTTGAGCTCGCAAAAGGTCATGTTTGAGAAGAGCCCACCCTTCACTTGCTCCTTTCCCTTCCAGCACACTCCCCCATGGAATGACTCCCATCGAGCCTCTGAGTTCGTTGAAGTCAGCCCTATGAAAATCTAACCTACGAGTCTGGCTACGAATTTCATTGATCCCCCACAGCAACTGGAATTCAAGGAGGACATGGTCACTTCCCCCTAAGGTCCCCACCACCTTCACCCCATCTACCAATTCTTCCCTGTTGGTTAATATTAAGTCCAGTATGGCTGAGCCCCTTGTAGCTTCCTCCACCATTTGAAAAAGGAAGTTGTCAGCCAGACAGGTCAGGAAGTTGCATGACTCTTGTTGCTTTGTTGAGCCTGTCTCCCAGCACACATTGGGGAAGTTGAAGTCTCCCATAATTATAAGGTTCTGATGTCTGGATACTCTACCAATCTGTTCAAGGAGGGCAGCATTTCCTGTCCCTGGTCCGGCAGTCTGTAGCAGACTCCAACAACAATACTCTTTGTCCTACTTCCCCTTATTTCCACCCATATACTTTCTACAGGGCTGTCAACCACATTCTCCAAAACTTCCTGACAATCTAGCCCTCTTTTCACATACAGTGCCATTCTGCCTCCTCTTCTACCCTTCCAGTTTTTCTTGAACAACTCATACCCATCCCCTACCACATTCCAATCATGAGAATCATCCCACCAAGTCTCAATGATTCCTATTATATTGTAGCCCTCTGTTTGCGAAAGAATCTCAAGATCTTCCTTCTTATTACCCATACTACAGTCATTGGTCCTACCCAGGCACTTGTAGCCTTGTACCTTTGTTTAACCTGTCCTACCCAGGTGTACCCCACAGTTTTCACTTCTTCATTGAAGTCCCCATATTGATTGTCCCCCTTGCGGCTTCCGTTTAAAGCTCTCCTGATTAAGCTCTCCAGGTTCTTTCTGAACGTTTTCTTCCCTGACCCTGAGAGGTGAAGTCCATCATGTGCTAGAAGGCCTTCTCTAAGAAAACTTATCCCATGGCCCCAGAACCCAAAGCGCTCCTGCTGGCACCACCATCTCAGCCAAGATTCACCTCGAGTATGGTCTGTTCTCTTCGCATTCCTCTTCCTATGACTGGAAGGATAGAAGAGAATACCACCTGTGCTCCCAGTGCCTTCAACTGCCTTCCAAAAGCTTCATAGTCCTCCTTTCGTGATGACATTCGTCCTCACATGAACCAGCACAAGCAGGTACTGATCAGTAGGTCTTATCAGTTTTGGCAGTCGGTATGTAATATCCTGAATTCTGGCCCCAGGTAAGCAACACATCTCTTGGAGTAGGGAATCCGACCTGAACACATTATGTTCCATACCCCTGAGCAGAGAGTCCCCGATGACCACCACTTTCTGTTTCCTTCCACTTCCGTGTGGCACCATGCCCTCTTCACTCTCTTTTCCAGTTCTCTGTGGTTCTCCTTCCACTCTCGTCTCCGTCACCCTCTCAAGCACCTCAAAATGATTCTTCAGCTTGAGTGGACCAGAGTGTTGTCTTAGTTGGCCTCTTTGGGTTTGTACTGTAGAACTGAGAGGAGACTCAGAAGGGAGATTGGCTCTTCCTTCTTCTCCTTGACTTTCTTCTTCATGTTCTTGCAGAGTTCCCAGGCTTTTGTCAATAACATTCTCCCCTTCCTTGATTTCCTGAAGGGTGGTGATTCTCTCCTGCAGGTTCTGAATGTTCTTCTCCAAAAGCCTGACCAGCTTACACTTCTGACAAGTGAAATCCATCTTCTCTTCTGGGAGGAAAACAAACATGGCACACTCCATGCAGGTGACTGGAATGGGGCCTTCAGTCGACATCATTGCCATCCAAGTATATTCCAAGAGTACTCTGAGCAGAGTTTCAGGGCCCTCAGGCAGATACTCAGGCTAAACGCCACAGGCCAAGAGCCCTTTGGCTCTCGCACCAAGGCTCGCGCCTCTGGCGAGGAGGAGCCTTTTGTTTCAAAAGGTCACTTCCTGCCAAGCACAGCAGAGCTCAGCACAGTAGGGGGCATGGTTTGTAATCAACAGCAATCAACAGCAACTCACTCAGTCCCCAGCAGCCCACAACACACAATTAGCCCCAAACAGAACTTAAACAGAACCACTCTCTAGCAAGCTCCAAAGAACCCACTCACCCTCAGCTTCTCATACAGCAGCTAGGAAAGGCAAAAGGCAGAAAGACAAAAAACCCTTACCTTCTAGCAGTACCTCACCATGTGCTCTCTACTCCTTGCCTCAGGCCAGCTGTCTGCAAAGTGCTGGAAACTGAATAGCATGAACCAGGCCTTACATGGTCACTCGTGGCAATAGCAACTTAGCAGTACACTGTGTGCCACTACTATACTATGACTGTTTGGCATATATATATAAAATTACTGGCAACAGCAACTGCCATAAAAACAAGCAACACTGAATCTACTCACAGTCTTATCTGCTCTGCAAAATGTAAAGGAGACTAATAACTGATTTTATGCATAATACTTCGTTATAGAATTACTATTTGCTAGCATTAATTTATGGGTAAAAAAAAGGCAGGCAAAGCCTCACCAGTATGCAACCTATTGCTATTGGTCAGCTATAGTTAAGTTAGATGGGAGAAGCCTTCTTGGCTAAGGAACATCATTCTCCATCTCCATTTTCCCATCTGTTTAGCTGCACTGAATACCCAAACTTTTATATTTGCATAGCAGTCAAGCTTTACTAGCAGCCAAGCTATCCAAAAGGAACTTAGGAAAGTATCTAGGCATTCTGTTTTGGAGGTGGGAAAGGAGGCAAGCAGCAAACTAAATGGGTTTATACAGGTACAGTTCCAGATACTCTGATGCCCCAAGCCGCTACGAATATTAGGTACCAGTCACTTTCCATGTCAGTGATGACTGAGACCAAGCTAAGCACCCCAAATGCATCAGCATCTTCCTTTTTGTGCCACCCTAAGCAGCCATATGGGTGGTTTAGCCAGAAAACTAGCCCTAGATTAATGAACAAACCACTGTCTGACAATTATATATGGGACTAATTGTGGTTTGTGTAACAAGCTGTTGCTTAAACAAACCATGATGTATTATGATGTCTGAAAGCAGCTAAGTCATCAGCAACAGATTTACATAAAAAATAGAAAGGAATGATAAGGTCCCCATTTACTTTTAATCTATTCTTATGCCACATCTGATAAGGATCCATTTATTTATCCATACCCTTACAGTTTTCTTAAATTACTTTTGATATAGTTTTGTTGGGTTGAAGAAGAAACATGATAAAGATTAGAATACAGTATTCAGTAATGCACAAGGGCCCTATAGATCTTCAAACAAAGAGAGCACAACGCCCAGGTGTCTTAAGCTTTCTCTTGCTTGACACAGTGGTTTGAATTTCTGCCAAGGGCCAGTGGAAAATTTTCACATCTGTGCTCCGCCATGAAAACGTCAAGCTATATATTGTAGTAGGAATAAACCTACAAAGCAAATACAGAAACTTAGTTTGAAGTCAAAATTATGCAATTATTACCTCTAATCTACCATGAATCTCTGGGTGGGAGGGGGTGGGGGTCTGCTGACTTCTCTATGCTGCACCATGATCCACAAGTTATTACAGGGGAAAGGGAAACAGCATCTCTCTTCCCACAGGCTACGAATTACTTGTCTGTTTATTGTAAATTCACTATTTTGGCTGCTTTCATTTAAACCTGGCTAGTTATAGTGAAAGAAATAATCCCTCCTGCTTCATCCTCATTCCCAAACGGAATGAGGATCGAAGCAGAGGGCGGGGTAAAGAAGGGGGCGGGGCTTCACCACGTGACCGCCCCGCCCCCTAGAGGTTCTCTTCCGGAGCTCCGTACCTGAGAGCTCCCCCCCGACTAGAGCCCTGCCTATAACTTGTATTTCAATCTGCTTTTCAGTATATTTACAAGGCATGTTTACATTGCTAAAGTGAATCTGAAAAATGGGCTTCTGAAATTTTAAATAATTTGAACTAGTTAAAAAACCAACCAGGTATCAGAACATTTCAGCATTAATCCTCCAAAGTCTGTGATTTTAAGTACTCGTACCTGAAGTACACCTCACTGAAACATACTGGCAAACAGTTTCAGAATCAAGGTACTAAATATAATACTCTCCTGTTTATTTTGATAATAACTTTTTTCTTCACACAAAAGATCTGGTAAGCAAAGCAGTGATATGCCACTCAGAAATGAACAGCCCCATCCTATGAATGTTTAAAATATTGTAATTTTAAAGTCATTACAGAAATAAATCCTGTTTTATTAAATGTAGCTTATTTAAGGCTCATAGGTCTCCCGCTATAGTGGGAAGACTTCCTGGGGATTTTTCATGGCTCCCACCAGCGTTTCACGGGCCAGCAGGAGAAAAATGGCTGAAAATGGGAGAATGCACTGGCATTGTGCCAGCATGTGATACCACTTCCCAGGTCAATGACATCACATTTCATTAAAACCACAGAGTTTCAAGTGAATCCTAGAATATCTTCCACAACATGATAATGTCACTTACTGTTTGGCACCAGAGATTACACTGCACATTGGTGCAATATTGGCACGTGTGTCCCCATCCCCCAATTCTTCCCAGCAGTTTGCCAGCCTAGCTTACTCCCAGGAAAGTGTTCTTAGGGTTCCTGGCTCAGTTTCTGGAATTTGAGAAGTGTTATTCATTTCCAACAACTATTTTATCATTTAACCAATTAATGTAAAGGAGTGGTATGGGTTCAAGATGCACTGTTGCAGTCAGTGCTTAAGTAGACAGTATAACAATGAAGTAAAGGAACCTGTCTCTAGTTCCAGCTCCTGCCAACCTAGCAGTTCGAAAGCAAGAAATTGCAAGTAGATAAATAGGTACCACTTCGGTGGGAAGGTAACAGCGTTCTGTGCGCCTTGGTGTTTAGTCATGCCGGCCACATGACCACGGAAACGTCTTCGGACAGCGCTGGCTCTTCGGCTTGGAAACGGAGATGAGCACCGCAACCCTAGAGTCGGATTCGACTGGCTTTCGAGCAAGGGAACCTTTACCTTTACCTTTAAAGGAACTATACATGCCTCTCAAACCCTTATTACAGTTTGAAGATTGTGTGGCCCACAACATTGCAGGCTTTCCTTCAGTGTGCTGGCAGCCATAAGAGAAAAGTCAGGCACTCTAACTTTATAGTTATACTGAATTGATCTTTTGGATACTCCACTCTCCCTAGAACTTCTACACATGCACAGATAAGTTAGCACTACAAATTGCCTGATTTTAAAATCAGCACACGGCACTCCATGGAACAAAGAAAGTTCCAGCAGAATACATTATGTATCACCTGTGAATTATGAATGCTATATGTTCACATACCCAGGAATTCAAGTACTTAGATGTAAAGTCACTCATTCTGAATGACACTTCTAATACATATCGTATTTCACATACATGGCCCACTTACAATTTAGAGCACAGGACTTGTTGAAATTTCCATTCAGCCATGAAACTCACTGGGTGAACATGGATTCAAACACTCTTTTCAGAATGATCATCACAGGACAGTGTGGGACCTATGTATGTTGTCCTTAGCTCCCTTGAGGAAAGGAAATAAATTCTGTTCATGTACATTAAGCCAGGTATTTGTTTTATATATCCCATCTTTCTCCTCTATTAAAACAATTAAAAAACAAAACTCGAATTGCAAACTTCTAGTTGGGGCCCCAAGACCTCCCAGAATTACAACTGATCTGCAGACTACGGATGGCCATGAACCCGGAAAACGGAACCTCCACGAATGTTTCCATTTCATAAACTGATTCGGGTTTGTGAAGTTCATGCAGCTTCCAGGTGAGGAGGAGCTAAATGGATTACTGGGCTTGCATCAGTTAAATGCTTCTGTGGGGAAGAGCAAAAGACATTGCTGAACTGGCTTGCATCTAATAGTGATCCCTTTTGCTCCCCCACCCCCCAATTTGGAAGCTGCACGAACTTTATGAACCTGAACCAGTTCAGTAAATGGAAAAATTAAATGCAAACCAGCTTAGCAATACCTTTCACTCTCTCCTCCAGAAGTGGCTGTGGTGGTGGCACAGCTTTAAAGGGTTCCCAACCGTTGCCTTGGGTGCCAGCATGTCTGACCCATGAACCCACTTACAAATGAAACAAACCGCCACAAAAACCATGGCAGTTCATGGGCAGTTCACAAACAGCATGATTGCATGAACTGCAGTTCACGATCACATGAACTGGCTCAGTTCATCACGAAATTCAGCTCATAATTCAGTTTGTGGCCATTCCTACTCCAGACTACAGAGATCAGTTCCCCTGGAGAAAATAGCAGCTTCAAAAGGTGGACTCTATAGAATTATACCTTGTTGAGGTTCCTATCCCCTCCAAAAACCCTGCCCTCTCCAGGATCCACCCCCAAAATCTCCAGCAATTTCCCAAACCAGAGTTGGCAACCTTTACAGAGCCTGCATATATAGCCTTCATGCAGCCCCATAAGATCTTTTAGATGGCTCCATCTTAAAGCCTTGCCTGAAAGTCCCAAGAGTAGAAGCATGCCTCAAACCTTTTGGGGGGCTGTTCTACAGTAATGAAGCAGCAACAGAAAAGGGCCAGGCCATAACAATCCATGTCCTCAGAATTCAAGTCCGTGTATCTGAAGTGTGCATGCACACTAAAGCTTATACTTTGAATAAAATGTTGTTGGTCTCAAAGGTGCCACTGGACTCAGACTTTGTACTGCTGCTTCAAACCAACATGGCTACATGCCTGAATCCTCATGTCCTCAAAAGTGAAGGAACTTTTAGGTGACTCTGTTGTGAGGAATGTAATTACCACACTGGTTCATATCAGGCCAAATAGTCCTTTGGGTATCCCCCTCCCCCGGCCATCCTGGTCATAAATGGCTTTCAAGGTAAGCATCAGCACCTTAAATTGGACCCAGAAACAAACAGGCAGCCAGTGAAGAGAATTCAGGACTTGTGTAACACAGTCCCAGCTGGCAGCCTGATGATAAATGGGCTACTTCTTTCCCAGTGTTGCAGATGGCTTGTAGGCCCTCAAAGAATAATCAGAAAGAATAATCAGAAAGAATAGGAATAACGATGTCTAAATGAACTTCTTGCATTTTTTCTGGATAAACAAGCAAGTGACAACCTATTTCATCATTTCCAAGAGATTGCTTGGATGGCCTGACCTAAAGAAACTAAAGTTCAAGGCTAAAATTTAAGCTGGAAAGGCCATCATGGGGGGAAAATAGCTAATATGAACCTTTTTAATTGGCTTTTGGACTTATGCAACTTTTTAAAACAGCCAGCATGATATGACATCTATTGTTTCTTCCTGTTTACAGGGTTTATGTTATCTTTTATTCACCTTTTAGAGTTTGGTAGCTACATACAAACAGGAGAAATTGGGTTGGTGCACCAAATACCATTGCAAATAACAAAAGAATTCTGGTACTTCTGCCAAAAGAGTAAGCCAAAAGAGTAAAGATGTAATAATTACAAAAGCTGTTTCAATTTATGTAAATAACCATTAAGAAGTTCCCTTCATGTTTCTTACTGCACAGAACACTGGAAAAAAGCAGACCATTTAAAGAGCTGTAGTATCTAATTAAACTGCAGAACACATTTTAATGACTATGAATCAATGTAATCAATGCAAATATATTGCTTAGCTATAAAAAACCCCTCATTATTTTCAACACAATCTTCTTATCCCTGTCTTTTATGAATTTTTATCCAGCATATCCTCATGAATCAATGTAATCAATGCAAATATATTGCTTAGCTATAAAAAACCCCTCATTATTTTCAACACAATCTTCTTATCCCTGTCTTTTATGAATTTTTATCCAGCATATCCTCCGGTATATCTATATATCTAATAGCCAAGTTGCCCCCGGAGTGCAGATCGCTAAATCAGCGCTCCGGGGGCAG
>NW_015176463.1:789112-834620 GCF_001447785.1 Gekko japonicus | reverse complement strand
TTTTCTACCTTAGCTGTGACTGCATAGCACCAAATTAACATAAGCCAACCTCCAGGCGGCACCTGGAGATCTCCAGCTATTAAAACTGATGTCCAGATAACCAAGATCAGTTCTCCTGGAGACAATGGCTGCTTTGGGCAGAGGGCTGTATGGCATTATACCCTGCTGAGGTCCCTCCCCACCCCAAATCCTGCCCTTCCCAGGCTCTACTGCTCAAATCTACAGGTATTTCCCAACCCAGAGCTGGCAACAGTGTAATCAGCTATGGAACTACTTTCCAGGCCCTTGGAACCCAGAAAACGTGGCACAGGAGGAGGTGCTTTTCTACCTTAGCTGCCACTGCATAACACCCCCCTCCCCCTCAAAAAATAAGTCAAAGGTGGAGAGAACCATATCTGTTACCATGAGGCTGTCCTCCCATTCTACCCACATGGGGCAGCAAAATGACTTGAGACAGCCCTGCCTTATAGTTAAGCAGAAGGAAAGAAACATGGCTTGCCTCCCTCCATTTTCCGCTTCCCTCTGCTGCCCCACCAGCCACAGTCACTCACCTGGAGCTTCCTTCTAGATCTACTTGTATTTCTTCCCACAACAGGCATTACTCCTAGTGATAACATAATTATAATCTTTATTGCTAAAGTTAACAGATTCTTGAAATGAAAAGGCTTGTGGAGCAGCTAACAATCCTTAAAAGTGCCACAAATAAAATAAAACTGTACCATGAAAAAACTGACCAATAAAACAAACAGTAGAAGCCTGTAAGACAACCAAAACTGGACAGAAACAGCTATCATTTGACTATCAATAATTCAAAAAACTTCCTAAATGAAAAGGTTTTAATCAACATTCTGAAAACCAGAAAGAGCTAGTCAAGTAAGGGTGTCAAACATATCCAGCCATGAGCAACTGGCTCTCTCCTGCTTCCTTCCCTGGGGCTGCTGCATCGCAGCTCACTTTCGCCGATCTACCTCGAAGAAGAAGAAGAAAAAGAAGAAGAAGAAGAGGAGGAGGAGGAGGAGGAGATTGGATTTATACCCCGCCCTTCACTACCCAAAGGTGTCTCAGAGCGGCTTACAAACTCCTTTCCCATCCCCTACCCACAACAGACATCCTGTGAGGCATGTGGGGCTGAGAGAGCTCTGACAGAAACTGCTCTTTTTCAAGAACAGCTCTTATCAGAACTATGGCTTGCCCAAGGTCATCCAGCCAGGTGCAAGTGGAGGAGTGGGGAATCAAACCTGGTTCTCCCAGATTAGAATCCGTGCACTTAACCACTACACCAAACTGGCTCTCAATCACACGACGAGAGATACAAAGCCAAGCCTCATTTCCTCCATTGACTGAGGTTTCCTCCTCCCTCCTCCTAACTAAGATGGGAAGGAAGGCGGATGGAGGAAGGGCCAGCAAGACAGAGAAAAAAGTTCAAATCCAGTATCACTCTAAAGGGCCAATGAAGTTTTATTCAAGGTATAAGCTTTCGTGTGCATACACACTCTGTTGTTTACTTTGAGACCTGATAACACATGTGCACGTTAAAAGAAAGAAAGGGGGCATAGGAAAGAGATGCCTTGGGATAAGGGGAAAGGGGAATTAAAAGAAAATTATTTCGGCTTATTCTGAATTTTTTTTAAAAAAAAAGATTAGATTTCTCTGTGCCTATTTGGGATTTATTTTCTTTCAAAAAGACCCTGATTAGACCCTGACCTGGATAACCTAGGCAAACCCAATCTCATCAGATCTCAAAAGCTAAGCAGGGCCAACCCTGGCAAGAATCTGGATGGGAGACCTCCAAAGAATACCAGGGCCAGCAGGCAGAGGCAGGCTATCAAGCCACTTCTCTGAACGTCTTCCATGCCAGGAGTCACCAGAGGTCGCCGTGACTTCCAGGCATGGGCATGCACACATGCACGTGCGCACACACACAGACCCTGATTAGGAATTACACTTGGATTGGATTCCATTGCTTAATGACTGGAAGCAGATGGCTAAGTATTTAAAAATACATTTATGGTTCCATATGTTCCAGTTCAATACGTGGACTCCCTCTCTCCCCTCTCCTACCTTGCTGGCTCCCTTTTTTCAAATTAACGCCCCCCCTTTGCTTTTTTAATTGTTTCTTTATTATCACTAGCACTAAGTAGGATTTTGCCTGGTCTGACCCTGGATGCTCCTCAAGTCCCAGTAAGAAAGGCAGGTGACAAACAATGCCAATCAATAAAAGCCTACCAGGTGACTCAAGGGAGGGGATGGCTGTTGATGCACCATTTTCAATATTTACCCTTTGGTTAAAGATGGTGTGACTTAATACAATTGTAGCTCTTTTGAAATTGGCCTTGATGTTTCCATGATGCACAAGGTTTTTCTTCTTGTTTTCAGCCTCTTTGGGCACATTGTTTGGTAAGCTGTCTCAGGCATGTGTCCTGGAAAGGCAGGTTTCTGTGAGAATGGGGATGGATGTGGGGGTATTTTCAATGTGCTCTTGTGCTTTCAATGTGCTCTAGTGTGGGGGGGTGGGTGGCCTGGTTCTTGTTTCAGGTGGTGGCTGGAGTGGAGATCTCATCCTATTACAACTAATATTTAGGTAACAGAGATCAGTTCACTTATAGAAAACGGCCACTTCAGAAGGTGGGCTCTATGGCATTATACCCCATTGAAGTCCTTTCCCTCCCCAAACACTGCCCAAGGTCACCCAGCTGGATGCATATGGCGGAGTGGGGATTTTTCAAAATGCTTTGTGATTTGTTTTTTTCTGTTTGGAGAGAAAATCAGAGATTGTATTACTTGTTCTCACAATAAAAAAAAAAAAAGAAATTAGCAATTACCAATTACGTGTTTTTCATTCTTTCTAAAATGCATTTATGTTGGAAAATTGGTGGGGGCACGGGGGGGGGGCGCCAGAAGGTAGCCTCGCCTAGTGTGCAAAAAACCCTGGTACTGGCCCTGCTTGTATAACCCATGTAGGAAGAGTTACCATTCAACTGAAGCACTGTTTTGCTTCAACCAGGTAGCAGCCACTGCCAAGGCAGCCTTTTACCATCTTCGGCTGATTAGGCAGTTGGTCCCCTTCCTCGAACGCAATGATCTGGCTTCAGTGATCCATGCTATGGTCACCTCGAGGCTAGACTACTGTAATGCTCTCTACATAGGGCCGCCCTTGGGACAACTCCGGAAGCTGCAGCTGGTGCAAAATGTGGCAGCCAGGCTGTTGATGGGCCTCCCCAGGTGGAAGCACATCCAGCCTGTGCTGAAGTCATTGCACTGGCTGCCAGCATTCCGGATTCACTTCAAGGTGCTGGTTTTGACATTTAAAGCCCTAAATGGTCAGGGACCTGCCTACCTGAGGGACCGCCTTTCCCCGTACATTCCCCTGAGAGCACTGCGGTCTGGAACACAACACCGCCTGCCCCCCCCTCGGGCCTAGGGACGCCAGGTTGGACCAGGGCGTTCTCCCTGGTGGTGCCAACGCTGTGGAACGAGCTCCCCAACAAGATTAGAGCTCTACGGGACCTCCAGCAGTTCTGTAGAGTCATAAAAACGGAGCTGTTTTGCCAAGCATTCCAATAAAAACTTACTGCTCCGGTGGGGCCGCACCAGCACTTTATTATAGGATGCTGCTGTATTTATTTACTTAGTCTTATTGTATTTATTGAAATTGTATGAATTGCATTTTATATTTTGTATTTGCTGGTTTTAAACTGTATGTTGGTTTTAAATTGCTTGTAAGCCGCCCTGACCTGCTTCGGTGGAAGGGCGAGGTAGAAATTTAATAAATAAATAAACCTTTGTATTGACTCCCCAAAACAGAAATGTACACAATACAAGATACTAATAAAGGCATCCAAGGTTGGTGGACCAAGATGTTTAAAAACACTGCAGATCTCTTCAGTGAAGCTGCAGGGAAACAATGGGATTAGGGATCAACTTTATATGTTTCCCTTTAATCGCAATGTAGCAAGAGCCAGAACAAAGAGCAGACAAAGAAAATAAGAAATGCTAATGTTTTATTTGTAACGTAAGTAGACTTATCCAAGTAAACATTCCCTCAGATGCATGCAACCAGTTAACTGGATCATTACAAAGAGCACTGCATCTGCTCCTGTTACTTTTGAACCATCATAAGTCAAATTCACGTTTTAAAAGCTAAGGGCCACATCAGCAAATGACAGACAAGAGGATGAGCTGTTTCTGTTGTAATAGACAAACAAAAGCCCTAAAGCACTGAATTACTACAGAATGCCATTTGGCAAGGAACACATTGCTTCATTGGATATTTCTGTCTTATGTAAACTCTGCAAATTTGTTTGGCCCCTTCTGTTTGTAACATTTTGGGCCTTTTGTTTAACGCAGTTTGTGATGGACCTGGATTTAAATAAAAAATGGAAATGTTTAAAAGTACTTTAAAAATTTGATTTCCAATCAACAGCGTTACCTTGTTTCCCACTAAGTGACAACTTGCTGTGACTCAACAGACCTGAATACTCAGACTGGTAATCGTTTGGCTTGTGTGAAGCAAGCTGACTTTAAACTTCAAAGCATAAGCCAATTAGCTTGCTTTCAACCTTCTAATATTCTGTGAGAAAATGCCAAAAGAGTTTCTTCCTGCAGTAAGAAGTCAGGATGTGCCTCTCTTTGTGTTCCAGAAAGAGGTCTGGGTTGCTGAAACACTCTCCATAGGCACTGCCTTAGATTTAGGATCCATTCAGCATTTATGGCACAGCAACACTGTGATAACTGCTTTCTATATATATATAGTTACAAGGGTTGTTCATCAAGGCAAGACCAGTGACTGGGACTGGGACTGGCAACTCTGGGTTGGCCCTTTGTTGGGTGGAGTTTAAGGAGGACCAGGTTTGGGACGGGAGAGGTACTCAGTGGGGTGTAATGCCATAAAGTCCACCCTCCAAAGCTGCCATTTTCTCCAGGGGAAGTGACCTATGTAGTCTGGAGATCAGCTGCCATTTCGGGAGATCTCTAGGCCCCACCTAGAGGATGGCAACCCTATTGGTGAGTTATCTGCATATTTGTCACACACTGCATGACTGCTGGTTAGGTTATTGTTAAGTATGCAACTCAACAACGAAGTAAGTAACAAGTGATTCGGCTTTATTGAGAACGAGAACTTCCAAAAGATCACAGAGCATCAGACGACAACAACAAACAATGGAGCATAGCTCCTTTTAAATTATCCCGGGCTGGGGTAGCCACACCCTGTCATAGTTAACATCCAATCATCATTCAGGGATAACATCCAATCAATACAGTTCCCTCCAGCACAGTTCTCTTACATTTGATTGGTTACCACAATGCTTCAGATGATGGTATTGTTGCAGATTAGAATCCTGGCTGAGGTTTCAAGCTTAACATGTATTTAGATACGAAGACACAACAGTTATCACGGGTCCTGCACTTATAGTGCCCACAGAGGACAGGGCATTGATTAGCCTGCATTGTTTTAGGAGTGGCACTGGCAAAGTACCAGTCCTCTCTGTCAACTATCAAAATTACAATTTTATAACTTCTGGGGAAAGTGCCTGGTTTATAACCAGAATGCTTGAAAATTACTAATCAGTAGTTGTGTTTGTTTTTATGGTTTTTTTAGACGCCACTGTTAACAATTTCATTAATTTAAGGCAACATGCACTGTCTTCCCTATCTGGCAGTTTTGAAACACCTTTTGCTTTAAATATGCACATATCCCTGGAAATGTGTGTAGCTCAAAAATATTCAAAGAATCTCATCAACTGTAATGCTAATGGCAGCAGACCGACCCTGTTGTATGAATGCCTGGGTTCCAAAGTGGTAACCTCAAAAAACACGGGCAATTTGAACAAAACAGCCCTGAATGCATGATAAAAGCAAACTGTCAACAATAATTGGACTAAATAAAAAACCAGAATAAACTAAAAAAAAAGAAAAGACAAGAAAAGTTTATTCATTGGGGCAAAAAGGAATGCAGTGGTCGGTCTCTCTGCTCCTTTGTTTTTCATTCATTTTCTTCTGCTCATTTTACTCTAATAAGGCCTAATGAGTTCCTCTTTCCAGAGTTCCTGTATTACCAAAGGGAGCTTTGAACTCCTCTCGGAAGTACACAGCAGTGCTTAAAATGCATATTTCAGTGTTATTCAGTACTAAATGATGCTGTTTGCAAAGCAATGAATAGACAACTGACCACTCTAGCTCCTTTAAAGACCTACAAATCATTAAGTACAGGCAGATGGAACATAACTGTAGCTTAACTACAGCTAACAGAGCCTTCTCTAATGATAACCTCTTCAGAAGCTGTTGAGCCAGAAAATAATAGTATGACATAAACATGTGTACAATACTCACTATCAAGCATAACACACACAGGAAGATACAACATAGCTTAGCTAGCCAATTGTTCTAAAAAGATATAGCTAAAGGGTGCCCTTCCCCTTCCCTCACAAAGTCCCCTAACAAGCAATGTTTATTAATAGCACCCACATGGAGCTGACAATGATGGAGATGAAAGCAAAAAAGTCCCTAATGAATGCAGGTTTTTTGCCAAAACTAAAGTAGCTGTTTTATTGCAAGCATGGTGGCCTTTGGCCTCTCCTTCAATCTTTCAGTGCAGAGTGAGAGAACAATAGAACTGGTTTGTATCAGATACTCAGAACCAAATTAGTGAGTCAATAAACAAGGTGAGGCAAGCCAGTGGGGCTATTATGATACGACCTCCCCAGAGCGAACTCAAGTGTCACATTACAGTTTTGGTACCAGTGGCTGAATTCTAAGGCAGGTAAGCCTTTCACTGCTAAACAGAATACACACAATTCTGAAGATCTTTAAAGCAGAGGCTCTACTAATACATCTGTACTGCTCAGGTGGAAGTATATTGAAAAATCAGAACATTTAAGTCATTTTTTGTAGTTAACTGGAAAAGTTGATGCTATAAAATCTGATGTAAGCCAGACATAAAGACTGAAATTCCGTTTAACATAAAAGTGTCATCCAAACATTTTCCTTTAACCAACTGATAAACAGAAATGGGACTTCAGATACAGACTAGCAGTGGACATGTGTAACTGAGAGACAGGATGCATTCTCAGCCAACGGGGGTGGGGTGGGGGTCAAAGACAGGACCATGATCCGAGGGGGTAGTGCTGGAAAGCCTTATTCCTGCTCCATGGTCTGAATCTGATATGGGCACAGGGGACTGTTATTTGCTTACTGTGGTAAACATAAAGATATCTCTATCAGTACCTGTACGGCTCCCCTGAGCCAGTTCAGGTCAGAAAACAGGACAAGAGGAAACGCTTCAACACTGCTACCCTCACACAACTATTTCCTTGTTAAAAACTTATTCATTGGAGATCCATTCATGTAGAAAAAGTCATGTGACAAGTGTGCAAGAAGCAACTCAAGATGGAAAATAATGGAAAATTCTCTTAAGAAAAACTATCTTCCAAACATGGTATGGTTTCAGCATACTATTCTGGCCATTAGAAACAGAAACATACAAACAGCTGGAAACTCTACACAATTTCCTTTTAATAAAATCTTAACTTCTTTGAACCTGAGAGGGTGGGGAAGGGTGTTGCTTTACTACAGTTCTGTGAAGTGGTGCTCCAGTTTTGAAAGTTATATCATTCAAATTATCCAAAGATATGTATGGCCTCTTTATGGAGCAACAGCATTATGGTGGTTTTAGAAAAAGTACATCAAATAGATCTCAATCTTTCTGGCAGAATCACACTGAAACTCTGCTGTGTTTTGAAACAATGGAAAATATTCCAGCAAATCCACATGAGAACATCAAAACAAGGCTTTAATCTGAGTTCAGCTCTCCACTCCACAGAGTTCCACAATGTATCTGGACTCAGAAGACTTTAAAAAGACCCTCATCTGTATTATTAATACAGGCAAACCTTTAGTGAAGCATACGATTTTAGAGCAAAGAAGTGTACAAACCTATATCCCCAATTTTTCATGAAATAAAGTGAATCTCAATTTCAATATAAATATGTTCTGTGTGAATCACAAACATTAAAACAAGGTTTCTAGCAAGCAAAATATAAATTACAATTCTGCAGAGACTTAACATTTATCTGAAGTACACTGAAGGTGCTGGCAAAATCAGAAAAAAATAACATGTATTGAAGACTTTTGTTCAGATTTTACTTAAGGCTTGAGAATCTCACAGTCTACTCCTTGTTCTGTTTAGAGAGAGGATGCTATCACCAAAGCCAAAGGTGGGGAGAAGGAAGAGCCAAGCTGGCAGTAAATCAGGTGGTTCAGCTTGCTTTCATCACAAAAGGGAAAAAAGCCTCTACCACTTCAATTGATAGAACTTTATGGAGACTTCCTTCCCCACACTGTGATTGGATGGGTGGCTGACTGGACCCTGGTGGCTGCAAATGGGAGAGATGAGGAAGCAGTTTAAGACTGAGCATATGTGTGAACCAATCAGTGAGAAGAGGGTATCACCCAGCTATTTAAAGGCTAGAAAACCCACTTCCTTGAGCAGGTGTCATTTAGCTCAACAGCTGACAACAAGGGAGACCGGGGCTGGGGGGGGGGGGTATATTTGGAAGACATCGTTACTTTTGGGAAAAACCCAGAAGTGATATCAGATTGCTCAAGAAGTCACCAGAAACTCTGTGGTTAGGCTATTGCGTTTCTAGTGATTTCTAGAGTGACATGACTCCAGGAAGTGATGTATTGCCATCAGTCCATGGCACATTTTTTCTCCTGCCAACTGCCACAGTGCTGGCATGCAACAGGAGTTGGTGGCAGGAGATCCGCGCCCCCCAAGGGCATATGGCCACCCTACCAGCATCACCCACTCTTCTGAGTTATAGGAACTAGCTGGTTTTCTACTGGGACAATCAGAAATTTCTGGCCCAGGAGAATAAGGGTCCTTTCTTATACTCTGCATTGAATTTTAATCTGGTTGAAATGTCTTTAAAATAAATTCCAGCCTGCAGAGCCAGCCCAGGCTAAGAGGTAGCATGATTAAGAATATTGGTGAGCATACCAAAGTTTAATCTTGTGGATAAAGGCAGTCCCTTCAGGGCTATCTAGCTTCAGGGAATGGGTTTGTTCATAAGGAATTGTTTCATAAACAATTCCTTTAGATATTAGGTTGGTATGGTCTGTTTTTCAAAGAGGCTTTTCTGTCTCTTGCAGTACAATCATAAGCACCCTTCTAAGTCTATTAAAGTCAAACTGCTACAATTCAGTTCAAACGCTGGAGTTTCTTCCGTGGTTTCTCAGTGCTAGAAATGAAAGTGTGGCCATCTTTTTTCCAAGGCAACAAAGTCTGACAGCAACTTGTGGTTATAATTCAGGGGTAGGTCACCTTTTTTATCAGAATATGAAGGGGGGGAAATCAGCATCTACTTGTGAAAATGCTGGAGGGATGTGGCGTGGGGTGGGGATTGTACTTTGCCAAACATACTGGGAGCAAACCTATTCCCAGAAGGTACCTGCCAGTGCCTCAAGGGCTTTTCTCAGACCCAGCCTGCAGCAGTGTGGGTCTGGGAGATGGCGAGTGAGCCTGGCTGTGTGAGCCAAGCAAAACATTCTAATGCCCCACTGCTTGGTTTGCCTGCCAGGGGTTGCTTGCCCCGTTGGAATTAATACCTAGTTTGTGTATAAATAGCACAAAAATGGTACATATTTAAAATGCCATTAAAAACAAATGAAAGAGAAAAACAAGCAAAGAAAAGAGCGGCAGGATGAATACACTCACTACTTATAGGAATGAAAAAACTAAAAGGGCAAAAAGATTGTAAAGTCATACAGCCCTATTAAAATCTTGCTAGGATGATTCTAAGATATGTCCTTTCAAGTGGGAGTAGCGTCATTCTTACTCACAGCAACACTTTCCATGTGTTTTAGGCATAAACTGAGGAACTCCTTTTCCCTCAGTCTTGTAAAAAGTCCCAGAGATTTTGGACACGTTGTTTCAGCCAACTTTTAACAATTTAAGCATCAGTAGGGACAACTTTCATCCTATAACATATATGCAATTTGATAGATATTTTATTTTTGTTCATTTTGTAGTTTTGTTTTAATACTGTTACCCATTGCCAAGCCCCAAGTCTTCATAAAGCACAATATTTCACGTGATGTTTTCTTTCCAAAAGCCGCCACGTTCTCCTTTTCTACACATCACACACCTCTTTAGCCAATTACCACCACTCATCCTAATCAGATGTGGATGATTTGTGTCATGAACCACTGCAGTGGGAGGAAATCCATTTTTAAAACTGGGGGTGGAGAAAGAAATGCAAGTTTGGCAGGCAACCAAGGTCAGAATAAAGGAGGGCAGTCCTCGTTCTGTTTAGTAGCTGTTCATGTAAAATATCTTGCTTGTACATGGAATAGAGAAGAAATGTTATTGTTTATTTGTTTCTATATTATCTGGGGTCGGGGGTTATAAACAAGCCAGATTCTGCTTCTAGTACTGCAGAACAGGACATTTGAAATTACAGATGATCGGGAACAAAAATGAGTCTGTGGGTACAGAGCAGCTGTAAATTGACAAAATGGGATTAACTGCCTTTAAAGTACTTGCAAATTAAAAATCATGCCAAAAATGCTATGTAGGGGATACAATTCATAGTGAGATCCAGAAATGGCATACATAAAATGCTGCCTTTAAAGTACTCGCAAATTAAAAATCATGCCAAAAAATGCTATGTAGGGGATACAATCTACCCAAGTCTCCAGAATCAAAATTTTAAAATTAAAAATTCATAGCGAGATCCAGAAATGGCATACATAAAATGCCTGAGTGATGTCTGTGTTATATTAATAGAGTTCAGTCCTACTTCTCTGCTCAGTTGAGTATGGAGCTTTCCTCCAGAAGAAACACCTCTGAAGAACACCTTCCTTTGGAGGAAGGCTCAGCTGAGCAGAATGATAGTAAGAACGCCAAAGAAAACCCAAGTTAGAGTCTCAAGTTAAATCCTTCCTATAAAATTAGGAACAATACTCCAAAAATGTCTATAAAATTGAACAACATGCATACCACATTCAGGTCCAGCCATGTTGGTCTGAAGCAGCAGAACAAAGTCTGAGTCCAGTGGCACCTTGAAGACCAGCAGAGTTTTATATTCAAGGTATGAGCTTTCATATGCATAACATACATAAGAACATACATAAGAGACGCCAATGTTGGATCAGGCCAAAGGCCCATCTAGTCCAACACTCTGTCACACAGTGGCCAAAAATACCAGGTGCCATCAGGAGGTCCACCAGTGGGGCCAGGACATTAGAAGCCCTCCCACTGTTGGCCCGTCCAAGTGTATGCACACTTCCTCATGTATAATGAAATGGAAGTCCATACATATAGGTACGTGTTTAAAATGACATTAAATGAAGATGTTTAACAGATTCAAGGACAAAATAATGAAGATTAAACATCTTCATTATATTGTATGCTAATTTACTGCTTCACCCTCTACCTACACATATGAACTGGTAACTTCCATTTCATTGTATCTGAAGAAGTGTGCATACACACAAGAGCTTATACTTTGAATAAAACTCTATTGGTCTTAAAGATGGCACTGGACTCAAACTTTGTTCTACCACAAAGTGATGACATTGTAAGACTGAATACAGAACCAGATTTTTAATTAGTGGATTACACTGTTGTGTGTGATCTTTCACATTATTTACTTTATCACCCTCTTCTTCTAAACTCCACAGAATAAGGATGAATTAAGGTTTCTAAATATTTCCATTAATCAGAAAACAATTATTTTAACTTATAATTTGTACTTTTGTAACCTAACAAGTTGTGCAATTTGCAGCAACTACTGCTATAAACGCAAGAATCAGCATAATTGTAACAAATGTAATATTAGCTGAAGTAGGTCATTTTGGCTGTTTATGGATTACATCAACCAACATAGTACAAGTTTTGCGATCCCCACCCCCTAAATTTTGTTATAGCTTTCTGGCTAAACAACTGAATTCATTCAGTCATTCATTGAAATCAAACACTGGATTGCATGTAAATGTATAGATCACTCACTTTTACAGAAAATAACCTTAGAAAACAGCACTAATTATTGTAGTAAAGAGTGTTCTTTTTCTAGGATTTCTGTTACAGGAAGATCTGCAAAACAAGGATGAAAGTCCAATGCTTCCATGTCAAAGGGTGCTTTGTACATCACTTTGACAATGTGTGTCAAGCCGACATCGGCTGCAGTCTGTCCTCCTGACTGCTCAATAACTTGACAGGATTCCTGGAGTAAATCAAGGCCTGACCTGTTAGAGGTCAACCTTAAAGTTGACCTCAAGCACTGAAAAAAGATCCCAATTTCTGACTGTTTTCAAGGAATAGGTACAGTTTTGAAAACCATTGTACCCACTAGCTATATTACAGGATCGTTCAAAGAAATTATGTTGACAAATTGTTGATAGAATTGCATGCTAAGTAATCTAATGCACAGGAATTTCAATATTAATAATGCAGTAGCACGTATAGGCCCTTCTTCCTTCCTACAGCATCCACAGCATGGCTGTACAAACACATGGCAGTAACTACAGGCATGTGCATGGTAGGTGCAGAATAACAAGCACATATAAAAATGTTCAACCAGCTAAAGATCAAATAAACAATTACTAAACTCACATCTGCAACCTAGTATAACTTACTACATAGTAGAGTTCGATGACTTATGTCATGAACCACTACAGTGGGAGTCTGGGCATTGGAGCACCCTAGACTGATAGTCCTGGGTGACTTCAATATCCATGCCGATGACTTGGCCTCCACACAGGCAATGAACCTGGTGTCATCCATGGTGGCGCTAGGGCTCTCCCAATATGTAACGGCTCCTACTCACAGGGTGGGGCACACACTCGACTTGATCTTCACGGCGGGGGTTGTGGTGGACCGCATTACTACTATGGCAGTTCCATGGTCGGACCACTTTACCCTGAAGGCCCACGTGAATGTTCCACCCCAACCCTGTATGCTCGCCCGTGGAGCCAAATGGACCCTTTGCGACTTCAGATGGCCCTGCGGGATCCAATGCCCCCTGGAGGCTCGTTGGATGAGCTAGTAGAGGATTGGCATGGCTGACTCTCGGCAGCCATCGACGAGATCGCTCCCAGACGCCCTCTGTGCCCTCACTCTAGGCTGGCCCCTTGGTACACCCAGGAGCTGAGGCTGATGAAGCAAAGGCTTAGACAGCTAGAGAGACAGTGGCGGAGTGCTCATGATGAAGCAACAAGAGCATCCTATAGGACGTTTATGAGATCCTATGAGATGGCAGTCAAAGCCACGAAGAGGGAGCTCTACGCAGCTACAATTGCATCTGCAAGCTCACGCCCAGCTCAGTTATACAGAAATATTTGGTCTTTAACAGTCCTGCCACAGGGCAGATTAAACACTAGAAAATTGGACATTGGCTGCGAGGCTTTTGCGTGCTATTTTGCAAATAAAGTCTTGTCGCTCCGCCGCGACCTTCCCGTCACAATTGAGACAGTGAGTGAACTTGAGGATCCATGCACATATTCTAGTCCGATTCTGGATTCAGTCCACTCAGTCTAAAGGAAGTCGACAGATTGATCTCGACAGTACGCCCAACCACGTGCTGCCTTGATCCGTGCCCTTCATAGCTAATTAAAGCTGGCCTGAGGGGTTTCAAGATGCCCTGATGGATATTATCAACAAGTCCCTCTCTGAGGGGCTCTTCCCTGTTCCGGGGGGCTCTCAAGGAAGCGATGGTCCGTCCTCTCTTTAAAGAAACCATCCCTGGATCCGGCCGAATTGCCAAACTATTGGTCAGTTTCCAATTTGCCCTATCTGGGCAAATTAATTGAGAGGGCGGTGGCAATACAGTTGCAGAGCTTTATGGATGACACTTCCATGCTAGATCCCTTCATGTCTGGCTTCTGCCCTTCATGTCTGGCCATGGGACGGAGACGGTACTGGTCAACCTCACAGATAACCTCCAGAGGCATCTGGATTGGGATGGTGCGGCGGTGCTGTTGTTGTTGGACCTGTCGGTGGCATTTGACACAATCGACCATCAGCTACTGATCCACCACCTCGCTGACATGGATTCAGGGGCTTGCCTTGCAATAGGTCATCTCTTTTCTCCAAGGTCGGGGACAAAGGGTGGTGCTCAGGAAGCAGCTGTCCCAAAGGCACCCACTGATTTGCGGGGTGCCTCAGGGGGCGGTGCTTTTCCCAATCTTATTCAACATCTACATGCGCCCCCTTGCCCAGATTGCCCGGAGGCATGGGCTAGGGTGCCACCAATATGCAGATGACACCCAGCCTGTCCGACTCTACCCCGGAAGATCTGGAGCAGGCACTACAGGAGGTGGCTGTATGGCTTAGACTGAGCCAACTGAAATTGAATCCGACGAAGGTCCTGTGCCTAAGTTGGAGTGGATAAGGGATAGGGATCCCACTACCGGCTGTTGGTGCCAGCACCAAGGGTCAGGAGTTTGGGAGTGCTCCTGGACGCCTCCTTAACAATGGAGGCCCAGGTAGCAGCCACTGCCAAAGCAGCCTTTTACCACCTTCGGCTGATTAGGCAGTTGGTTGCCTTCCTCAAATGCAATGATCTGGCAACAGTGATTCACGCAATGGTCACCTCGAGGTTAGACTACTTAATGCTCTCTACATGGGGCTGCCCTTGGTGCAACTCCGGAAGCTGCAACTGGTGCAAAATGCAGCAGCCAGGCTGTTGATGGGTCTCCCTATGCGAGACCACATCCAGCCTGTACTGAAGGCACTGCACTGGCTGCCAATAGCATACCAGATTTGCTTCAAGGTGCTGATCTTGGTCTTTAAAGCCTTTTATGGTCAGGGACCTGTCTACCTAAGGGACCGCATTTCCCCACATGTTCCCCAGAGAGCACTGCAGTCTGGGTCACAAAATCATTTGCCCCCTCCCCCCCAGACCTAAGAATGCCAGGCTGGTATCGACCAGGTCAGGGGCTCTTTCTATGGCAGCTCCAACTTATTGGAATGAGCTTCCAGATGAGATCAGGGTCCTGTGGGACCTTGTACAGTTCCGCAGGGGTGCAGAAATGGAGCTCTTC
This sequence comes from Gekko japonicus, assembly GCF_001447785.1. Taxonomy (NCBI): domain Eukaryota; kingdom Metazoa; phylum Chordata; class Lepidosauria; order Squamata; family Gekkonidae; genus Gekko; species Gekko japonicus. The sequence continues at coordinate 819,578 of NW_015176463.1, read as the reverse complement.
CATCAGGCATTTAGGTAAGGAACTGCGTTCTATCATCTTCACCCTGTTCCAATTCTACCTTGAGCCCGCCACTAGTGGATGTATCATTGTATGTGCACTTTGCCACAGCCATAACGCCATCGTTATTATAATAGTTTTATTAATTTTACTGTGTATTTTATATTGATTTTTAAATTGTTGTTTTATCCATTGTTCTCATTGTGAGCTGCCCTGAGCCTGCCTCAGTGGGGAGGGAGGAAGGGCTAGAAATCAAACTCATAAATAAATAATAAATAAATTATTTTCTCTGGGGGGGGGAGAGATCTGTTGTCTGGAGTTCAGTTGTGATATCTGGCAATCTTCAGGCTCTACCTGGAGCTTGGCTACCCTAGACATAGCAGTTAGCACTTCAGAGCAGGGTCCGCTAGACCTAGGTTCTTACTGTGAAAGCTGAGTGGGTGATTTCAGACCAGTCACAGACTTTCAGCCTAACCTACCTCACAGGATTGTTGTGCAGATCAAAAGGGGGAGAATGATGTAAGCTGCTTTGGTCTCCACTGCAGAGAAAGACTGTACTTTTCCTCCTGGGGAATGATTGCTGCCAATCTCCAGATAAGGAGTAGAGATCACTCAGAATTAAAACTACTCTCCAGGTGGTAGAGATCAGGGGCAGATAACGGTAGGTTGATGGTTGGCTGGGAAGGAGATAGGGTTGTCAACTCCAGGTTGGGAAATTCCTGGAGATTTGAGGGATGGACCCTGGAGAGGGTAGGGTTTGTGAAGGGGTGGGACCTCAGACAGGTACAATACCATAGACTCCACCCTCCAAACCAGCCATTTCCTCCTGGGAAACCCTTGTTGCCAATCTCCAGGTGAGGGATGGAGATAACTCAGAATTACAACTGCTCTCCCCTGGAGAAAATGGTGGGCTCTGTGTCTTTATACTCCGCTGAGGTGGCCCACCCAAAACAGCCGGTGTGATGTAGCAGTTAGCGCTTCAGAACACGGTCTTCCAGACTCAGGTGTATAGAAATTTTGATTTCTGCTTTCATGCCGTATAACCACACATTATTTCACACCTCTAAGGGAAGAGGCAGACCTGATGGCTCCTGGCTCTGCCTCACAAGCAAAAAGTCACGTAGGCAGTGGAGAAGCTGGTGATTGGGGTCATGTGACTGCAGGCGTGGTCTCCAAATTTCTAGCCTATCCCCACATGGAACTATGACAACCAACAACTGGGCACACCCATGCCCACTCACAATTGGCTAATAGCCACATCTAATTTGTGAATTGGACTATAATTGTTTCATTCCTATGGGAATGAGAGCTTGCTTGCTCTGGCAGCTGAGAGTCTCTTGCTCTCTGCTCCTGCTCTCTCTGCTTGTTTTATTGCACCTGAAATGCAGCCCTTGAGGGTCAAAGGGTGGCTTTGTGAATTGGATGCATGCTTGCACAAGATGGGATTCTTCTCAAAATCCCTTGGGGCTAACTGGATTATCACAATGGACAATCCTGAACTCTTGGATGATATCCTGACTTGGTAACTATGAATCATTAATGTTTAGTTAAGGCAAACAGCCCTAGCCTTTGTTATTTTGTAAACTCTTGTAGTCTGTGTTAAGCTCTGTACTGAATAAAAAATTATTCTTGTTTCTAAATGGTCTCTGATGTTGTACCTGAGTTCCAAGTCTAAATCTGGTGGCTAACCCTGACCACATTCGCTACCTTGGTAAGAGTGTGCATCTCTGAGTGAGTTGCTATTGTGTTAAATCCCAGATGCTAACTAAGGGTTTGGAATCTCTCCCTTAGGAAAGGCAGGGACTAGTGAAAAGAGGTTCTGGTGGCATATTGTTCTGAAAACCTGAGAGGGCATAGCCTACCTCTGGGTTTGTTGTTTAATGTACTGTAAAAGTACAGGGTTCCCTCCCATTCCTGGATTGGCTTGGGTGGGTAACACCTGTACACCAGGTTCTTCCTGTGGAAGCTGATTGGGTGATTTCAGACCGCTCACAGACTTTCATCATAACCTACCTCACAGGGTTCTTGTGCAAATCAAAAGGGGCAGAGGAGAATGATGTGAACTTCTTTGGTCACCACTGTGGAGAAAGACTGTACTTTTCCTAGGTAGAGGCTACAGGGAGGGAAGAAGAGATGGAAACCTGAAGTCAGAGGGGCAGATAATGGTATGTTGATGGTTGGCTGGAAAGAAAATAGGGTTGCTACCTCCGGGTTGGGAAATTCCCGGAGATTTGAGGGATGGAGCCTGGCGAGGGTAGGATTTGAGGAGGAGTGGGACCTCAGGCAGGTACAATGTCATAGACTCCACCTTCCAAACCAGGCATTTCTTCCTGGGGAACTATTGCTGCCAATCTCCAGGTGAGGGCTGGAGATCACTCAGAATTACAACTGCTCTTCAGATGGCAGAGATCAGTTCCCCTGGAGAAAACAGTAAGCTCTGTGTCATTATACCCTGCTGAGGTTGCCACAGCAAATTGAAGCTGAGTGCCCAAGGCCAGGGCACCTGCCCAGAGCCTCTTTCTAGAGACTGTTATATTTATTTCCACAACAGGCCTTATTCCTAGTACATATATAAATTTACAGTGCAATCCTATGCTGAGTACCTCCAGTCTAAACCCACTGGTTTATGACACAAATATGTTGCCTTAACTTTTCCCACATCAGCTGAACTATAATGCTTCTATGAATGCTTCATAGAGACCTCTTAATTACGAAATCACATTCATATACTTCTTCAATACTTAAACTCCTAGAGACTCATCAAGGGGAAATCTTTCAAGAACCATTCACAGAAGGTTCAAAAACAAATTTGTTCAAAAATGTGTTCAAGTTAAAGCACTTTAGGTTATAGATGAGTATCTGTCAAGAAGACAAATGTTTAAATGATAAGTAGGAAAGTAAAAACCACATGCTGTGTGTTCACGACATATTTCTTCTCTTTAAAGAAAGGGCTACAGCTCAACAGCAAACAATATGCTCTGTATGCAAAAGATCCCAGGTTCAATCCCAGCACATCTAACTAAAAGGATTTCTGGCAAACACCTTGGCCTGAAACCTTAGAAAACTAATTCCAGCTTAGGGAACTAGGCTAGATGCATTAAAGGTCTCACACACTACGGCAGCTTCGCATTTCCTCTAGCAAAGTATTTGCTCATGTTGACTCAGAAACAGCATTGTGTGCTCTCAACCAGCAGTCATGTATATGGACTACTGGAGGTGTCTTAACCTGAATTCAGCCAAAGACAATAAGATGCTTTTCATTTGCCTCAGTACAGAATAGGGAAAAATCATAGCTTAGTTTGCAAAGTATGGTGTAATTGTTGTTGTTGTTCAGTCGCACAGTCGAGTCCGACTCTTCGCGAACCAATGGACCAGATCACGCCAGATGGTGTAATACAACCATCTATACATCAACCTGACTGCCCCTTGACAATTGTGCATACAGACAATAGTGAAAGGTGAATATGTGCTTTAAAAAATGAGGCACCCTTGCAATCCTGCAATAGAAACAAATAAATAAATAAATTTGGGGCACCAGCAACCTTCAGTCATTCCCAGAACCACCAGCACATATTTTAAAGACTTTTATGCAAAAATGTAAATTAGAACTATTATGAACAAAAACTAAATAAACTGTTTTCAATCCGTTAGCCATCTTACTTTTTAAATGACTAAAAGGGTAACAGATTAAAATAAACATATGAAAAATAGGTCACACTTGAACTTTCAGTAAGAGCAGTGAAAAACAAATGGGGTATGTTGGTGCTGTAGGACATTCTTCCCACTTTCTGCAGCTTATCCTAAATGTCTAGTTCAAAATTCATTTTCTTCCATGTACCATAGTCGGAATTAGGGCTGCCAAGTCTCCTTGATTAGCAGAAGACTTCCTATTGGCAGCCCTCTTCCCCCTCTGCCACATGGTGGGCTGATGGGGGGGGGGAATGGGGGGAAATCGCCAGGTGCCAGAAATATAATTTCACTTGTGTCCCAAACAGGAAATGATGTCACTGCATAGGGGCAACATCACTTCCAGGTAGTGCTGTGCTGTCACCATGCCACTGTAAGAGGCCCATCACTGGTAAGTCTGTCAATCCCGATGGTTGCCAGTCTCAAGCTGGCAACCCTAGTAAGAATGAATGTCAATGGAAAAGATGCCTAACGTAGAGTCCTCAAAAAATGACTGCTCAATGTAGTTCTTATTTACTTTATCTGCCTATCTGCTGTAAGGGCTTGGGAGGAATATCAGTACTTTAAACAGAGGCTGAAAAAACATTTATTGGGGATACTGCAGTTGTGGACTGCCTGCACTGGCAGCGGGTAACCTGGACTAGATGATCGTGGAGAGTCCTTGTCTAACTTTATGATTCTTTAGGTGCAACAAGGAGAACAGATTTGCCCTTAAAACAAAAAAAAAAATCTATTTTTTTATCTTACATGATAAAACATTTGGAAATAAATCTACCAGAACTGGCAGAGAGCCTTTTAAAAATCAGGTCTTTTAGAAGCCTGGGAATTCAGACTTGTGTCTTACTGACAGTGCTCAAAATGCACAAACATTTTTCCATCTCTATAACTCACTGTCCATTGTGTCTCCAGTATTCTCTTTGGCCACATTCAGTTTGCAAGGCCTGGCTGTCTGCTGGGCTGGGGCTGGCTGGGCTGAGGCCTAATCTCAGTCTCTCTGAGAGATGTTGAACCCCAGACACATGGGGAAATTTCAGACAGCCGATATGTTCTGTTTCAGGAACTGTTCACTAATGGTTTCTGTCTGTCATTTCAGACAGAACGATTTTAGTAATGGTTCCCTGACAGAATATATTTCCCCTTTCAGACAGAAACGCTTCTGTCCCATTCGGGAAGCATTCCTGAGCTGCTTTTACCTCAAACTGCTTCCAAGCGGTCTTCAATTTCTTCTACTGTTCCTGAAGCACTACGGGGTGCTGTGTAAAATGCCCCGTAGCGTTCTACCGTTCCTGAAGCATTACGGGGTGTAAAATGCCCCGTAGCACTTCTTCCAGTGACGAGGTTTTTGCGCCCTTTTTCGCCTGTGTGGGCAATCTCTCCAGTGACGAGGTTTTCACACCCTTTTTTGCCTGCGTGAGCGATCTCCGTCTTTCTTTTAAATGTTCTTTTGAGAGCGCTATGGTGCTGTAACACAACCCCAAAGCAGCGCAATAGCGAACCCATTGGGATGCCTGGACCACTGAGATACATGAGATCACTACATCTGGGGAGAACAGTGATTTCAATGGAATACAATGCCATGGAGTCCTCCTTCCACAGCATTCGCTAAATGCCTGGGAACTGATATCTGTAGGCAGGAGATAAGGTGTAACTCTGCAATGCTCCCTCTAAGCTGTGGAGTCCTGTGAGCAAAAATTCCACTTTGTGAGCTACTGGCATTAAAGTTGTGAGTGAGCAATTTGGCTAGTGCATAAATTAGTTTGCTCTGGAGCCATCCTTCCTGAGCTAAGACAAAAATGTGTGAGCCAGAGGCTAAAAAACTGTGAGCTAGCTCACACTAACTCAGCTTAGAGGGAACACTGGCTGTAACTGCACGGGATCCCCAGGCCCCTCCTGGAGGCATGGCATCCCCATATGCTGGCCATCAAGAGGAGGGTGCTGTTTGGAAGACTGGAAGGAGCTAGTGTGCTTGGAAAAGCGGGAGGGGGGATTTTAAAATCCTGCCACAGGTTTTGAGTTCCTGGAATTCTCCTTGGGCAAGATAGCTACTTGTAAAATGGAGGCTGGGAAAGAGGGGAACGAAAAGGCAGCCTGTTGTCCTGTCCCTAATAGGGATGTGCATTCGGTTTGTCCGAACTGAATGCACCCCCCGAAAATGGCCCATTCGGACCCCTTTCGGGCTGCTGCACGCCAATTCAGATTCTCTGATCTGAATCGGCTTGCCGCCGAACTGCCGCCGAATTTCGGTGGCAATTCGGTCCCATTATATCCTATGGGACATTGAAGTCAATGGCAAAAACATAGGGTATATTCTGGGGGCTGTAGAGGAGGGGGCTTGAGGGAGAGGCTCCAAACTCGCAGGGTAGCTGCTGGAGCCTCTCCCCAAGATACCAACCATGTTTGAAGAACATTGGACCAGGGGGTCCAATTCTATGGGCCCCCAAACAGTTTGCCCCTATCCCCTCCGTTCTCTATGGTGGGGAAAAAATAACTTTTTTCCCACCATAGATAACAATGGAGGGGATAGGGCAACCTTCTTTCCCTCTTCTGAAAATCCAGTGTGGAGTCTACTGGTCAAATCTTCATGGACATCTACAAATAACTCAGTCTGTGAAGTAGAGCATTTGTTCAAGCAGTTTACAGGGTTGCATACATATTTCCATACATCAGGACTCAGATCCAGAAAACTTCAGGACATTGCAGAAGCCAACCACTGTTCCCTCCTTGCACTTCCCAAACTTTTTGCGGTCAAGAGTTTTCCTTCTGACTAGTCCTTGTGTCCTAGCATCCACTAGTCCTTTTCATGAAGAAGACTGAGGAGAAGGCAGCTTGTGGGTTTCTTACATTCCTCCTTGATGATGATAACCTCTTACTTATGTCCTTTCTGGCTGATGTACTTAACATCTTCAGTAGGTACCAGAAGCAGCTGCAAGGAGATGGTGTCACCATCCTTGATATAGAGAAGCTGACACTTGGTAAAATCAAAGCTGTTCACATTGAAAGAATATCACTTGATCAGTGGGTGGCTCAAGGCTTTTTTAAAGGATGAAACTGTTATACAACCAGATGGAACAGTGATGCTGAAAGGAATTCAGCTGGGGAAAAAGTGGATGAAAAGGTGCAAGGAACACCACCAGTATGTATCTGACAGGAAAGATGTTGGTGTTGTATGTAATGAAATTATTGACTCGCTTGTTGGGTTCCTGAATCAGCACTTTGAAGATTACGCTGAACTACTGGGTAGAAAATAAATAAATAAATAAATACTGCTGATTATGAAGCCATTTGCCAGTAAACCTGGAAGCAGTTCACAAGCTGCTAGGTACAGACCTCAACCTGGTAGAAGTTTCACTAGAATATGATGAGATACTTCAACTTGAAAGGATTGATGAAGCTCACAAGTTGACATTATCCCATTTGGTCCATTTTCTTGCAATAGCTAAAGAATACAGAAATGTGACTATTCTCCCCCACAACTGCGCCGAGCATTTGCACTCGCTAGATGCAATACCATTCCATCTGCTGTCACTCATGGTAGATATAAAGGGATACCATATTCAGCAAGACTCTGTGTGTAATCTAAATCAAGTTAACTCAGTTTTCCATATTCTCCTATACTGTCCCCAATATGATGATATACATTTTACTCTTTTAGACCCAATTTTATCTAATATGATAGGCTGCCTGGATGCTCTGAAGGTGTGCCATCTCCTGAATGATTTGTCACCTGAAATGACTGAAAAGGTTGCCTTATTTCTAAGTTTGGTAAATAAGGATCGATTGCGCAATGCATCGATGCTATGATTGACTCATTTCTCCTTGTTACCTCTTTATCTGTTTATGTTTCCTCCTGTAACCTGACATATGCCAGTAAAGGTCTGTGTATGTGTGTGTGCGTGTATGACTATTCTCACAGCACGTCGTTCGGGAGGGGGCTGATTTGCCTCCTCAAGAGGAGGAAGAGACGGCTATTTAGGCTCGGCTCCCACCCTCTGTCTCAGCAGTTCTCTGGCGTGCTCGCCCCACCCTCCTGCCCTATTTCAGTGCAGGTTTCAACTGGTTGCCTTTTAATGGAGCCAGGTAGGAATTTTTCACTCCTTTTTCAATTTGGCTTCAGAAGGGGGGGTGTTTTTGCCTACCTTGCACTGATGGTGGTGGTGGTGGTGGGAAATTGGCTTTGGGGGGCCGTCATTTGTTAAATAGGATAGTCACTTTGTGGTTAGGCGGGGTAGCGCAATCAGGAAGCTGAAAACGGTGAGCACCTGGGCATTGTTATAAAGGAATTCAAGGGTCCTCCAAGAACGGCTTTTGGGCCTTTGCAGCTCAAGGCCAGGAAGGGGTGATCTTCCTTAGAACAATCTGGCCTGGCCTATCTTAGCAGGCCTTGCAGCTTCTGGGGTGGTGGGCCAGGGGTTCTCCTAAATATGCCAAGCCGCTGGTCAAGAGCTACACTGGGTAGCTTGAGATCAGGGCGGAAGCATCACCCAGAAGGAAATGAAGGTGGTCAGGAGTATGACACCTGTCACTTTCCTCAGTACATTTTAGCAGCCCCATGCCAGTTTGCTATAAATAGTTAATAAAGTGGCCCTTGTTAAATCCATATTGGTGTCCGTCTCTTCATTCCGACTGTGGTGGCAAAGTGTTGATGTTGAATGTCTCATCAGTACAAGTGTCCCACTGAAGTCCATAAACACAAACAGAGTCTCAGTTGAGTCAGAAAATGAATACATCTACATCTATCACAATATGCCGCCACTGACTGAATGGGATCCAAGGGCATCAGTGCTTCTATGGATGAATAAACGAGAGCATAGAACAAAAGACACAGGTAAAGCAAGAGACCTGTTGTGGGTTAAAGAAATTTTTCTCAGAGGCTGACAAGCAACACTGCTCATCTCAACCCGTCCCAGATGGTGATGATCCAACTATCTTGAAACAAAGCAGATTTTGACATGACACATGGCACTGTGGGGGAGTTTTCTTTTCTGCGTTTGTATTGCTATGTAACTGTTGCATTTATAAAATGTTTCATTTTCAAAGTTCAATATGAGTTAATACTTTTGACTAGCCTCAAGTAGTTGGTCCCAATAATATGCTATTAATACATGGTTATGAAGACTGTTAACAGTAATCATTTTAATTTTCTATTTCCTTATCTTTTTTTCTCATCCATCTGTCTTAAAAACAACCTTGTTCCTTTTTAAAGCTCATATTGCCAACTGTACAAAAATGATTTCCTATTGCACATTTTATTTTCCTACCCACTAGTGCTAGTACTGCACGTTAGACTAAACCCTGCCTTCTCCAATTATTACTGCACGCAACAACTGCATGAACCTTCCAGTTCAAAAAGCACTTATTTCTTTGACCAAGGCACTGTCTACATTTTCATAAGGCAATAACTTGGCAGGATTTTCCACCTTTGGCCTTTTTGTTCATTCAGATCCATACCATAATTATCTATTAAAGTTTCGCATTACCTTCTCCAATTGTAACTGCATGAACAATCTAGTTCAAAAAGCACTTCTTTGACCAACTTGGTTCCTTGTGTGTGCTGCAGTTTTGTCCATTATAGTTTTGTAGACCTGAGCCATCCAAATTCTCAGCTCTTAAACTCTGCAAGAGTATTGCAGGCCTTATTTAAGAGAGCCCTCACAAATAATTTTACACCATTTCTAAATCATTCAGATCAAACCAATCTCAAATTCCTGCATTATATAAGGGGCAAACTACATATGAAGACAGGAGATCTGTGAAGAGATCATCAAAACACCAGAAGTCAGCTGCAACTTGAAGGCACTTTCCGCCACCACTGCGACAAGCCAGGGAATCTTGTGTCAACTTTGCAGCCAAGTTTGTCATAAATATATAGCCTTTTGTAAAGATACTTCAGTTCAAAATTAGCAAAAGCTAACCCCACCCCCCGGATTCCTTATTGTGGTTTTTGCTAGGGACATCACAGTGGACAATGTCATGCTCCAGAACTGAGACATACTTGAGCCAAGCATATCTGCTGTAAGAGTGAAATTAAAGCAGCACACTGTATTTCAGCCCACTGCCAAAGTTTAATGTGCGCAGAGAATGTTGGCACCGTGTCACACAGAGAAAAGTTGGTCTACGACAGACACAGATCTTGCGACAACAGGTGCCAGCTTAATTATACTTTCAAAATAGTTCACTACTCACTAGCGAGGATATGTACAGAAATGCAAGTGGGTTATGCGGGATTGTATTGTCCTCTCGGAGAGCTCATCTATAATGTGATCATGGATGAGCATATATATGTTTAAGTAATACAAATAAATATTCTAATTCTGGCATAAAGAACTCTTGGGCAAACATGGGCATTCACGGGTGGAAATTATTTAAACAAAAATAACACCAACATGAACTATCAGGCTAGCATAGTGTATAGGATCTGATAGAATAACGTATCAGGGTAACACAGAGTAAAATATCACACATTGTGCTATAACAGGGCTCTCAGACTGTATAGTCTGATTCAATATGTCAAGGACAAACTGAACAAGCTTTGCATGAAGGTCCTAACCATCTAAATTGTTGGCATTCATAAAAGTAACATAGAGGCTGCCAGGTCAAAATGTGACCATTGCAAGGGTTCATATTTTTATTATAAACTTTGACCACCAGCCTTGTACAAATGCAAAGTGGCTGCATCGGCTACCAAGCCTACACATGTGGCTACAAAAAGTAATTAAAAATTAGCACACTTCATCTATCATTCCTTACGACAATTTCAATTCAGATCACCAATGGCCTTGCTGGGCAAAAGCCCCACTCACTTTCTAAACACAGCTGGTGGGAGCCAGGAAAGGTGTTGGCAGGTACCATGGAGCCCACAGGCATATCACGTTGGAGACACCTTGTCTAAATACTGGTAAAATTTTCAAGACGCTTTACACTGATTATTGCAGAATGTTAATTAGCTGCATCTGCATTCTGAAGACCAGTTTATGAAATCGGCAGATTGAAATGGTAAAGCTTTTCCCAGCCTTTAGCATTTCAGGGAGCAAGCTGGGGAAGAGTGTTGAGTGCTTCTTCTTTTTTAAAAAAAACCTCCCTTCCTGAGCACAAAAAAAACCCACCCAGGTTACAGCAGAGAATAGTCAAAATAAAATGATATTATTGTAGTCACAAAGCTAGTTAAATTGTAAGTGCCCAAACAGTCTGAGTTCAGTTCAGATTTTATGGTATTAATTGCTGGAGGAGTATCTGAGACTTTTTCTGAGAAGGCACATCTCAAAAAGTGTATAGCTAACTTTCTTCTGTAGGAGGCAGGGATTCATTACCTTCCATGATAGATGAAAAGTGTTTGTGGTCATGCTGTTCTGGTGGAATGAGAAATACAGATGATTCAGTGCCATCACTTTTTAGCCAAATCCAGATCCTTATTTTGAACTTTTTAAAAGGAGACATTACACTGCAATCTAAACTGTTTGTGCCAAGGTAAGGTCACAAAAACATCAGAATCAAGTGGGAAAGCTTTCCCTGTTCCGAACTAGTTCAGAATGCACGTAAGAAAGAGTACATTTAAACACAGCCCCATGGAATAAACTACCTGTCTATAGAACACTAATGTTTTAAGGGAAGTGGGTCAGCCTCATTTCTTTCTTTATTTGATTTACACCCTGCCTTCTCCGCCAGAGCAGGCTAAACCCTTGCATGCTATATATATCTCCCATCTTTCTCCCCAAGGGAGACCCAAAGTGGATTACATTGTTCTCCTCTCCCCCGTTTTTTCTTCCAACTATCCTTTGAGGTAGGTTAGGCTGAGAAATCAGCAACTTGCTCATGATCACACAGCTAGCTTCCATAGCAGATGGGGGATTTGAACCAGAGTTTTCTGTTTTTGTTTATTTAAAATTACCCCATGTCTCAGCAATACAGACTTCAAAGTGGCATCCAATAAAAACCATAAAAACAGTGGGTTGGATCCAGTGCAGCATGCCCACAGGCACAAGGATTTCCATCTACAGTGTGTGTCCCCCTCCAGTGGCAGCCTGAACCTCCCTCCTCCCTCAGAAGTGAGATTTCAGGGGCCATTTTGGTCTGCCACACCTTGGAAAATGCTACACTGGATCCAACCCAATAACACTATAAAACTTCTAACTAAACATCATGCCACAATGCCAGCACTAAAACATATTAAAAAAACAGCAACAATAGCAAAACCACAGCAAAAACCCACGCCCAGCAATTAAAACCTGAGTAAGAATCTGGGCATGAACAGAAAGCTATCAGCATCACACCTGCTGCTAAAAACCCTAGTGGGAAAAGCCTTCCACAGATGCATGCCATTAAAGAACAGGTGCTTGGGGCAGCCACACAATTCTCTACTAATGGCAGGGGCCATTAGGAGCACACCATGAGAAAAAATCTTTAGTTCTCAATCAGGGTTACATTGAAGCAGGCAAATTTTGCAAATGCTCGCAAGCTGCTTAAGGGTTTCAAAGTCCTATGCAGCATTTTGAATCATGCTGGAAGCAAATATGCAGCTAGAGAAGCTGGCAAGATGTGATCCCAGTAACTAGCATCTATTAGCAGCAGCATTTTCAAAGCCAACCCTCACTGTAATTTACTCTAGATATGATCATGGCATGGACAGCTGTGATCAAATCTTGCTTTTCAAGGAAAGATTACATCTGGCTCGTAAAATGAAACTGGGCAAAGGTGACTCATGCCACAGTGGGATTTGGGTCTCTATCTACAAACAAGGACCTAGTAGCACCCCCAAACTGCTCACTTCCTCTTTCCAAGGAAATGTCACCCCATCCAGAACAGGCTTAATCCCCGATTGGCAACGTGATTAGCCAACATTTCCTGCCGTGTCTACACTGAGCTTCAGTTTGCGAGCCTTTATCTGTTCCCTTCCTTGCGTGACACTCCAATTATGAACATTCACCAATTCACCTGATTCCAATTAAAAGGAGAAACAAAGCTGATGTCATCAGCATGTTGATGACAGCTTACTCTACTTTTCCAGACAATCTCACGCAGTGGTTTATCTAGACGTTAAACAGCAGAGGAAACAGAAGAGAACATCGCATAAAATGGCAGGGGTCTGAGCAGCAATCCACCAGCACTACTTTCTGATTAGTCCACCAAATGGAACCAGAACCACTGAAGCACAGTGTCTCTGCTGCCATGCCATCCACCTGGGTCAGAAAAGTACCACGGATGGCAGCACCCAAAGCTACGGAGAGATCCAGGAGTATCAACAGTGACACAGTCCCTTCTCTCTCACTATCAGTAATGACTGCTCATAAGGGTGACCACAGCAGTTTCTGTTCTAAAAGCAGACTGAAATGTATCCAGATAATCAGCATCCTCAAAGAAAGCAAGGATCTGCTTACCTATCACATATTCAGACACCTTATTATCCATCACCAGGGATGCGACCAAATTTTACAGTTCAACATTTTGTCTCAAATATTCCCTGACTTCACTTTCCCCTTTGGCAAATAAAACCTATGAGTCTCCACTTTTGTGCCCTTTCTATTTCTTTGCACCATTTTTGCTGCTACAATTATATACATTTTAAAATTCTTTTTGTATAGATTTCATAAAAATGGCATCAAACTGGCAAATCAAGAACACCAGCAATGAAAACAGGCCAAAAAGAAAAAGATTCACAATGACAAAATAATACACACATAAAGAAATAAGGAGGGATATATTTAAACAACCTGACCAGTACAGAACTGTGGCCTATTGCCTGAAATGTCCAGTCATCCAAAGCATTCTACTATTTTTCATATTAAAAGTACAATTGATTATGATATATCCAACACAATTTTATGTACTGTTATTACTTAGCAAGTTTGTATATAATGGCTAGGATTTAAAAGAAAGTTAAAGAAGTTGGAGTATAACACTAAACAAGGTTATACTTTTCTAAACTCCTTTTCAGAGTGCACATGGCTTTAATTGTAAAGAAATAAAGCACTATGCAGCATAACAAGAATAATTTCATTGTATTTATTGCCAATATACTACTGGGAAATGTTTGCTTTGAATTAATTCAATGTTCCAGTGACCATCTCGAGTACAGTTGTGTGCACACAGAACTATTACTCTAAGGAGGAAAGACTACTTTTTAATCTTGGAAAAGACAAGAAATTATGAATGGAAACTTATTTTCTCTCTTTTTATTTATTTGAGGGTGACTCTTGTGGAATAATCACAAGAGCCATTTCACAATAAATTCCTTCAGGGGTCTTCACTTCCCCAGGACTTGAGGTATGGGAAAGAGGCTTCTTGATGCAATCGGATGCTTCTTCATGGAACAACCAGTGAGGAATTGTTGCAGAAAAAGCAGACAACACTGCACAGACACAGACATTAATTCTGCTAGTAGTACCAACAAATATGTCAGAACATCTGCTCCTGGAAGAACCACAATATAAAGTCTATCTGTAATGTATCAACTGAAAAAATATCATAGCCTTCTCAGAATGTATGAAATAATACCAGATTATTTGCTACAGAATAAATTGCACATAATGCTTTTCTTCACCAGGTGTCAAGGGATTTATTTTGGCAAAGTTGAGACACTTGCCTATGTTGCACTAGATCTAAGACACCATAGACAGTAAGGCAACATATCACTGGCCAGTATCCCAACTTCGCAAAAATAAAATTTCTTTTCACTTGCTGCAGACAGGCCTCTCATATCATAGATTGCTAGAGAGAAAAATTGGTAGCATATGAAACATTATTTTTTTGTAGCATTCTCTAACAACTTTTCAGCTTCTGGTCACAGCAAAACACTATTTCTTTTCAAATGTACAGGCCAAAGGATAAAGCATTTTTTGGAAGGAATTATGCAACAGAAACACTTTATAAATTTAGAATTCTTACACTGATTTTTAGCAAACAACATCTACAGGAGACAAGTCTTCTAAATGGAAGTAAAATTGGCCAAATGATCCCATGTGAAGAGCTGTGTAGAATATTAGTTATTTCCCCTATTGGTGGCACTAACTCTCACACTAAAACAAACAACATTATTAAACGTCTATTATGTGAAAACAGTGTAGTCATTAGAACCAATTAATACCAACAATACATTATTGTCAGGAATGAAAGAAAAATTCTGGAAAAATTAAGGCTCACAACAAAGACATAAAACGTTTGAATTATCACTGACTCTTGATTGCGGCCTGAGCAAGGATTTACCAGCATTGGAACAGAAATCTAACATGCTTTTAAATACATTAATTAAATATATTAATCTACCCATCTGGTATAATAGTGAAATACTAATTCTTGTAAATGATGGATTAGATTTTCAAACTGTTTATCTTTGAATATAAGCTTTGCAAAGCAATGAAACCATACTCTACATTTTAGTACCTATTTCAGATGTTTTGTTAGAAAACAGGACTTCAATCATTTGGTTTCTATGGTATTCATGAAACAATATTAGCTCCCTCTTGTGGTCAATAATGGCAAATGCTCTACCAACGGTTAATTGCGAGTAAATTTCAAAAGATTAAGCCTTTCAATCTGTAAGGGCACGCTGTAAGCAGTGATAACACTGTGTGAACTGATACTTGTAACTAATTCCATAAGATGACTCTAAGCATGACTTGGGGCAAAAACTATGTACCCTTTGTCCACTTTTTAAAATTGAGACTGGATAAGACTCTTTATGTTTCTTTTATGATTGTTTGTATAGGTTTTTTCTTAACATTTGAATCAAATGGATTTGAGTTTAATATAAGTAGACAGCCAACAATTAATTGTAGCTCTACAGGTACAGGTCCACAGCCTAGCTCTAAATTCCCAAAAGGACTTTGGGGTTGTGTTTCTGGACAAGTAACCTCTCCATATGGCAAAATAGTTTTGAAACTGAGCAGATTTTCAGGAGCAATTTGTGTCATGACTTGCATGTTTGCTGCCTAGGGAGAAAAAAATTAAAAATTAAAAAGGACATGGCCCAAGCCTTTGAGTGCACCTAAACGGCAGCTCAGCAAGATGATGGGCACAACTGCTAAATTTCATATCCTGACCCAATGAAACAAGAATTTAATTCTGGACAGATTCCAGAAAGGACAGAATCAAACTCCTGAGTATTTCTCCTCTTCTGCCTGGTAGAAAGATCTACTAAAACAAGAAAACAATATCAGTTTGAGTTTGCATGTTGTTGGAATTAACTTTCCCCCCTGTCCTGGCGATTTTGTTTTGCTTTTGTTGCTTTAAAAAGAGAAACATGGGCATGAAAGCTGCTGGACTGAAATCCATTGTCACAGATCTTCTCTGCCCAGGTGCCAACTCAGACACAACAGGAAGTACAAGAGCAGGGAAAGACGGGTAGGCAAAGAGATTCCCACTCAGCAAAAAAATTAAAAAGCAGGGATAAAACAATGAAAAGGGTGCATTCCTGGACTAATATTTCTGCCCCTCTTCTCTTCTTTCTACAAGTCAATGTGCAAGAAACAATTACGGAGGTGGAAAGAAAAACAGCTTGTAACAAGAGAATGTACCTCACTGGGTATTAAGACTTATTTATTTATTTATTTGTTTGTTTATTTATGTTGCTGTCAAGTAGCAGCCATCATATGGTGATCCTGCAGGGTTTTCAAGGCAAGACATGTTCAGAGGTGGTTTGCCATTGCCTGATTCTGTATAACATCCCTGGACTTCCTCGGTGAGCTCTCATCCAAATACTAACCAAGGCCGACCCTGCTTAGCTTCCAAGATCTGATGAAATCAGGTTAATTCTGGGCTATCCAGGTTGGGGCATACCAGCCTCTTAATACTATCTGCACTGGGCTGCTGCACAGTTCTGCAGTCATATATTCCTCATAACTGAGAACCTCCTTGCCTGCACCCTTCTCCCATTCTCTCGTCTCTGCTGCTGTAACAAAAAAGATGTGTGTCCTGGTCCAGCAGCCTCGGGACGAGGACCCCACCCCCAAGGGATGCCCCAATCAGGCCACTCACCCGGGGAACAGCAGAGGAGCAAGGCAGTGATGACACCACAATGACCAACGGGGCTGCAGCGCGGTGCCTCACCACAGAAAGCCCCAGGAGAAACAACCAGCGCCGACCCAGGGAGAGGCAGCCACGCCAGCAGAGCACGGCCCCTCAATCGGGCACCTCAGAGCTCTATCCCGGGAAGCAGAAAATCTGAGGCTGCTGACAAAGGGCTGAGGGTGGGCATGACGGGGAAGCTACGCACACCCACAACCATGCCTGGGACGACCAGAAGGCATCCGGGCTTATCAAGGGGGGTGGGGCCAGACCAGGAATAGAGGAGACGGGAATTACAGGTGGCACTGGGAGTGGGGCAGGGGATAAAAGGAGAGAGAAGCGGATAGGCCGGGAAGGAGGAAAGTGTGAAGGAATGAGACGGGGGGGGAGAGGGGGGGACCAAAGGTGTTCGGCGCACATTGGCAGAGGGACCTACAAGGTGACCATAACCCCATCCCCTGTCTATCTGAGGCCCCTCTGCAACCTCCTCCTTTACAAACCCTCTCCAACTCCCACGGCCAAGGGCGGGTCAACTCCAGGGCCGCAAACGAAGCTTGACAATGTGTAGCACTGGATTTCATTCTGTGGGGACGTGTCTTTGTAATAGAGTCAGTGGCTGTATTTCAGTGTCAAGAATAAGATTTAAATCAAACAACAATCCCTCCCCACCCGAAAGCTAGAACAACTGATAGTCCAAATTTCCAAATGGCTGCTGAAGACAGGATCTGCCGCCAGCAATGCCAGCACTTCATATTAAATATGTCTGCCGTGCCAGAAATCTAAACTGGCTGTATGCTGTGATACTTGCCTGTGCAAAATATTACATGATCAGACTGAAATCAGAAACTCCAAGGGGAAGAAAAGATTCTTTTTGCTTCAAGGACCCAAACGTACATTTAAAAAAATTAGACTACCCTTTCTTCAAACGTAACTGACATGCAAGTAAGGATTTTAGATTAATGTCTCAACCAATGTTGCCTCTCTTCAAGAAAATCAGTCTAGACTTTGAGCATAAAGACAGCTATCAACTTATTTGCTAGTGGTTAGCTAAATAAGCAGACTGCAATTACACTGTTATGGTTAAAAGAGCTACAAGTCTAATATTTAAAACTATTATATATAATTTAAAGGCTAAGATTAAAAGAGGATAAAATACTTTTTCTGCCCCCCCCCCATGCCAGAAATTATACTGAACCATGCCTGTTTTATGTCCACTTAGGTCAGGAAAATCCCAACATATAATCTTTTTGTTTGTTGCAGTTCCAAATGCTGGAGCCTAGAATGTTTTCATTAGAAAATAATAATGGAACCAATGGTGTACAGGTGGACTTTGATTTCTGTACAAGACAAAGATGTCCATATGGAAACATTTGACCCCAGCATCTAAAAAAGGATCCTATTCCTATAACATCCAGATACTTCCAATATCATGCTCCATGCTGTTCCAGACATGAGCATTGCATGCCTTGTCCATACAGAAAGGGATTATACCCATGTTCATTAATATGACCTAAGAAAACACAACTGAGTAAAACACAGAATATCAAGAAGCAGGACCTCAGCCTCTCAAGAGTGTGGGTTTTTGTAGGTTTACAATTGGATCAAAATGCATGCATATTCTGTGCATATGAGCTCTCGTGTTACTTTACTCATCCACCATCTTTTCATATGTAAACATTTATTTTTAAAGAAGATATGATACTATCATGTTTTGGAGGAGGGGCATGATGCATGGTTTGCCTTGATTATTATGCCTGGCTGATTCAATTTTTTTGGATGCAGACCTCAGTATTTTGCCATGGGAGTCCTCCTCCCCCTTACACACTAACATGGTATGAATAAATGGGATATAGGGGCAGTGACTCAGTGGTAGAACATCTGCTTTTGTATACAGAAGATCCCTTATTCAATCCACAGAATGCCCAGCTAAAAGGATCAAGTAGGAAGTGCTATGAAAAGCCCCAACCTGAGACCCTGGAGAAGGTCCTGATTCAGTATAAGGCAGCTTCACATGTTTATGACTTTGGGGCACATGAAATCCAAGCAAGCCTGTAAATGCATTAGCAACAGCCAGCCAGCACCCCTGAGCAGATGAAAAACTTCTTGAATGCTGTTTGCGAGCAAAATGTTGAGGTGAATGACTTGACACAAAACAGGCAAAGTCAGTTCAAAGGTCAACCACAATTTTAGCAAAGTTCTCAGCACCCCTGGTACATACTGCTCCTATAAAGAATACTTTTTTGGGGGAAACAAGAGATACATACTCTAGCAAGTACTGAAAACATCAATAAAGCACAGCGATATGAGAAATCTGAAAAAAACAATTAATTTACCACCACGGGATCTCAACTATTCCTTGTCGCTTACCATACATGTCAGACATCTGTTAAACTCTTTAACAGTAAACATCCTTTCCACACTTAAAGACTCTTTACACCTCTGCACTGAGAAATGAAAACCAGTATAAGAATAAATAAATAATAGTAGGTCACATACCCATTAGCTTTCTTCTGGAAATAAAATTCAGCTATGCAACAACAACATATCATCCTTTCACATACCTGGTGGGCACCTGCACTCAGATGGAGCCTCTCGTGCTGTGCGTAGTTTAGCTAATCCTTCACCCAGTTTCTGTTCAGAAAAAAAAGACAAACACATATTTTTGTAGAACCGTGTGTGAGCATATATAATTTCCAAGTGCATTATTGGCAACCGGCATGATCCAGCCAAAGTTAAGTACTTTTAAGCCCCATTGATGGTTTCAGAATAGTTTTGCAATCCTTGGGCTTTACTGAATCCTTTAATTTTGATTTGTTATATGATTTAAATTAGATGTGTTAGCCCGTATGAGTTCAAAGGTCTGTGGCAGGGATTCACAGGCAACCTCCATGGAGGGAAAGGATTTTCATTCACAGAACATGAATTCCTCTCCTCCTCCCTCCCACTGGAGCCTAAAATGTCCTCTAAAATGCAGCTTCTGGGGGACAGAGGAGTCTTGGGAATAACCGGGGGCTCAGAGCTCTGCTGTAGGAGAGGGAATTATTATGACAGTTTCAAAGAATTTGCAAAGGGCAAGAATCCTGTGAGTGTGAAAGCATTTACGGTGTCAGTTAGCCACTACACCAGTGTATCTCGGAGCTACATCAGTATAAGCAAGAGCTGCACTGGGTTCCCCAATGCTACCACACTAGAGATGTGAAGGCCCGGAAAAAAACCGGAAAAATTGAAAAAAGAAATGAAAAAAAAATTGATTATGGAACGTTTTATTTTAACATGATGGATAAAATATTTTACGACAAGGTGTTCAAATATTTTCCAAATCATTTCTAATATATCAGACTGATCTAATTTCTGTGCACTGAGGACAAGCAAGTCCTAGGTTACAAACTGAACTCTCCAATGCAAGAACAAGATGCATTTCTTCCTTTAGGAGGTGCTATTGTCAGAAGAAAATAGAAAGGTTTCAGTTTTGTATTTGCATGTGGGTGGGTATTCTGTTTGTAATAATTGTTTGGATACACTATATTTTTAATATGCTAGTTGTGATAATTTCATGCCAAGTAAAAATGTCCATAGTCATATTTTATGTTCCTAAAGTAACAGAATGACTTTCAATCTAGAAAAGACAAAAGAAATGCTAATGTAGCATTTTTTTCAATTTTTCCGAAAATTTCAGTTTTTTCCAAAAAACCTGGGGAAAAAACGGGTTTTTTCTTGATTTTCAAAATTTCTGGACATTTTACATCTCTATACCAGTGCTTGCTACTAGTGCTGCCCCATTGCTAGTGGGCTACAGGTGCGAAACCCTGTACCGGTGTGAAACTGGGTGGGCCAGGGGGCATAGCAGGAGTTATATGGCTTCCTAACCTACTCCAGCCCAGGATCACCCCTCCCCAACAGCAGCAGAAAGTTAGGCCAGCAAAAAGCATAGCTTAGATACCCCCTGCAACAGAAAAGGCCACGTGCCCCGTAACAAGCACAACCACTTCCAAAAGCCCATCCTGGAACACAGGATGATGCCTACAGCCACAGCCAATCACCTCCCTTCCCAGCAACAGACAACTCCCCTCCCCTCAGCACAAATAAGGATCAGACAGGACTCCCTATAATTCCATAGGTAGGGCACATGGCATAGGATTCTGCCTTAGAGCTCTCTGTCACATGGACTTACGGTGCACAGCATTGCACTTTGGTGGCAGGAGAGGCACAGGAAATGCAATTAGCACTACTAGGGGAGCACTTAGCACTAACCCCCAAGGGAGAAAGCAATGTCCACACTGCTAATACGTCTCACTGAAGAACCCTAACAGGTACCTATCTCCACTAGCTTAGTTTGAAGGGGCAAACCATGCACTGGCAGGTAAGCAGGGCCAGGAATCCAGCTATCCCAGCCTGGGAGTCCTCATTGGCCTTCCCCGTTCCCCTTGCACAGGATGGCTGTTGGGGCCTGAAGGGCATTTACTGTACAGCCCACCTATTCCATGTGGTGGTGAAGAGTGGCTTGGAATTGGGTTCTGCAGAGAATCCTGAACTGGATGCTGTGACTTGTGATTTCTAGCACCTTCTCCAGAACTGCCAGAATTTCATAAGTCACTTCTCATGCAGTGTGATGGGTACCCATCTCCTGAGCAAGAAACAGGCTCTGATGGGCATGCTAGAGCATCATCTGATCAGTGGCATTGGCACTCACTGGAACGCCACCTGCGCCATGTTTGAGTGTTTGGTGAAGCGGAAGAGCACCCGAGCTATTTGACTGAGAAGGTCGACACAGTGTAAGGGAGAGAGCGCTCTGCAATGAGGCGTGTTGGGGGTCCTTAAGACGGTTAAGGAGCTCACCAAAGCACTTTTGTCTGACACAGCAAGCCTGGATCTCTTGATCCAAATCCATTCATCCAAATGCTTCAGGGGACCCAGGCATAGGACATGCAGATATTGTTCCAGCAGTGTATGTGCTGGTGCAGAGCCTGCAAAAAGGTACTGCATCCCACCTGGAACCTCTCACCCAGCAGAAGGTGTACATGTTGGTGACCCTGTGTGACACATAACATCTGGTGAGATTCTATGGTTTGATGTTGAATCTGTTGGGCTTGTTGGTTCTGTTTGCATTTGCAGGTTTTGGGCAGTGGTTGCTCTTGTATTTTTGGCTGATGGCTCTTCGCCCTGGAAACAGCATGGTATTTTTCCCCATAGGAAACAATGAAGACAAGTAGGATGGCTGAGGGAACCTTGCAGGGGCCTTATTCCACTTTGCTTGAAACTTGGATGGTCTTTAGTGGACAGGCAGAACTAGATTCCCTACAATTTTGGCATTGTTTGCTTGAAAAACTGTCACTCCAGCCCCTTGGAAAGATTTCCACACAGGGAATAACGGACCTGAAAATCTGGGGATTCCAATAAAACCCCCACGTTGGAATACCAAAATGTTATTGGGGGACCCAAGTAACCCAGAGTACCAGTATTTACACCCTTCTCAAAACCCAAATCTGGAAAATACATTTTTTTTCAGGTGCACATCCCTAATTCCAACTAGTACAGGTTGAACATCTATTCCTTGGTCAGATCTATCCTCAACACTCAGTCCCTTCCTTTTGTCTAGGTTTAATGTCAGTTTGTTTACCCTCCATACACAGTTAAACGTATTCAGAGCTTCTCTGGAAAATGATCTTTCCCAGCAGTTTTAATAGGTTCTAAACAGTATGGCAGACAAGATAGAAACTTATGGAAACCTATAGGTCAAGGAACTTGAACTGTTTCTGTGCTATGACTTGGATGAAAGCCAAACACAAATGGATTTTGGAAATAAATTTCATCCAGAATCTCCTACAGCTGTATGGTAATCCCCTTCTTCTGGAGGCCTGTAATTATTTAGATTATTCAAACTAGATGGGTGTAATGTTGTATTTTTCACCCAAGACTTGACAACTGCTTTTTTTCAGAGCTGGGGGAAGCAGACATTCATTGAGATAACCCTCCCCCCTCTCATTAACCAAGAACAGACAAAGTCCAGTAAACTTGAAGTAGGCCTTATTGTTCCAAGTATTCTGTTCATATTCTCCAACTGCGCCAACTGAAATGAATCCATAGATACCTACTAACACAAACCTCAGGAGTATTCAGAACCTCTGGAGACAAATTGGTGTCCTAGCTAAACTGGGCACGATTCTATCTGCAAAGTGTTTGGCAAGTTGATCACAGGAAGTTTTAAAATATCCTCGATTTTTTTTCAGGGCAAATACAACAAGCCTCTTAAATCACACAAACAATATGGCTGGTAAGCACTACACAGACACAATGGTGGCAGAGAAGTAAACTTTCCTCGCCACCATAACTGACAGAGTAGGCACTAAGATGAGCTCTTTCTTGTTTTCAGTCAGATTCAGCACACACCTTCCTCCACCATCATTCATGTCGTCCCAACTGCTTCACAGCACCCAGTTCCACTGAGAACCAGTGCGCTTAATGACCTTGAAGATATGGAAGAAAACGCTTAAGAGAAATTATACCCACTCCTCGCAAGGCCTCCTGATTCCAGTCACCTACTAAATCAGCTGCACTTTGCAATGATTCCAGATGGAAAATCCTCCAGAGCTGTCTGGAAACCATTTCAATCCCTCTTTCTTGATAATTATAATTGATCTCCTATCCATGCAGAAATCCAGGGCTACCTTAAGCCTAACGCAGTTTTCCTAACTATAAAACCACTTTTATATTAAACTGACTTTTTATACAAACTAAATAACTTCTAATTCTACACAATTTTCTCCTTATGAATTTTCCTAGACCACAAATCTTACTGTACCCTTAAGTCCGAAACAATAGTGCCAGTGTCTCTGCTTGCAACATAAACTTAATCCATGGTTTGCTTAATTGTACTGGCATTGCTGCAAATGTATTTTATTCATGTGATCACCATATGTGGGCGGGGGTGTGTGTTGATGTACAACTCTTACAATGCCTACTGGTTCTCCCCTATAAATAGTCACCCCCTCTACTTGCCTCTCAGACGGGCTTAGTGACAATGTTGAAGGTGGTAGGGGAGAAGAAATAAATTCTAAATGGTCTAGAGGGGACTCTGCAACATGCCACCCCCACTATTTCTCCATTCGGATGCCCACCCAACCTTACATTAGCATCATGTGTAAAACACAGACACAGGAATCCCATGATACTTTGGAATGTTCAGCTGGCACTCCAATGCCCACACCTCAAGTCTTACAGCTAGTCCCTAACAGCTAGAATGTTTTAAGGCTGCTAGAAAACAATAGAGCTATTATGAACAAAGCTACTCTGGTTTGTTTGCTTCTAAATATCTCTTTAAACTGCACTCATTAACATTTTTACTATAGCCTGAAAACTATGCACTTTGAATTGAAGCTTTTGTTATGGAACAAACAGAGGTATTGCTACATCCTGGCCATGTGGTTATGATGTAAATTGAGGTAAGCATCTGAAGAACTGCTGCATTAAAGGGCTACATGGACCCATAGTAAAGTTGCAGCGAAGCTTTTGATTTTCATGTTTACTAATTATTTATATTTCATCATACCTTCAAAAGCCATTTATAAAATAATTAAACAACTGAAGTGACCTATTTTAAAAGGTGCCACCAATAGAAAATGCCTGTTTCTGGTCACCACCCACCTCACCTTTGGAGGCAAAAGCACAGAAAGCAGGGATTCAGAAGATCTTAAGGGCAGGCTGGACAGTATGAGAGGTGGCAGTCCTTCACTGCAGGTTTTCTATTATTTGAATCATGCTAAAACATTTTTAGTTCAGCAAGCATTCTGAAGGTGAGGGGGATGCTATTGTGATTGACTTTTTCATGGCTACACAGCTACATTGAGGAGTTTTTTGGGGGGAGGGTTAATCATTCACATTAGTTATTGAAACTTAACTAAATCCATCCAATGAATTTACTTGCACAGGATATAATGTTGTAAACAAATCAAAAATGAGAAAATACTGTAAACATCATAAACAAAAGATGGAGCTCTGACATTTTAAGTAGTGAATAAATTATGACAGCAAATTATCGCATAAATAACGATTTGATATTTTAGTAGTTCTTTCTTTAAACAATAGGAATGCAAAATTGATGTATTTTCGCTAGTGTTAGGGTAAGTTCTTCCTTTAGCACTCTGAACAACACTTGCATTTAAACAACAGGAATGCAAAATTGATGTATTTTTGCTAGTGTTAGGGTAAGTTCTCCCTTTAGCACTCTGAACAACACTTGCATTCTAAAAAGCTCTGCACTACAATTAATACTGTACATTTATACAGCACATTTCAAGTGTTCTCCTCACTTTTATTAGCATAGCATTTTAACAGGAAAAGATGGGTTTTTAAATCACACATCTTATTTTTTGGCTCACAATAACCCTTACAAAACCCAGCATCAGTAATCTCAGACTGAAAGAATGTGGATGAAATTGGGGCTGAGACTTCAACTACCTCTGCATTAACTAGGTAAACATGTACTAGAATTGTGCTGTAGAAATGAAATCCCTAGACTCATAACTGACTATACACTGAAACAGCTGGTCACAGGGCCAATGAGAAGGGGTAGTGATCTGGGACTTGGTTTGAGTGGGGCTTGTGACCTGGTGAGAGATGCAGATGTTGTCACACCAGTTGGGAGTAGTGATCACAATGCTATTAAGCTCAGCATTTTACTTCAAAAGAGGGAACTTTACAAATATGAGGGGAATAGTTAAAAGGAAGCTGAAAGGGAAACACAAGAGAGTCAAGTCCCTATGCTTGGGAGCTATTTAAAACCACACTAATTGAAGCCCAGGTGGAATGAGCCCCCCAGGTTAAGAAAGGTACCTCCAGGTCTAAAAGGACACCTGCATGGTTAGATAACCCAAATCACAGAAGCCATAAAAGGCAAAAAGACTCCTTCTAAAAAGTGGAGGTCTGCCCCAATGAAAAAACAGGAGCACAGGGTCTGGCAAAAGAAGTATAAATTAATAATTACACAGGCCAAAAACAGAATATGAGGAGTGGACTGCCAAAATCATCAAGACAAATAATAATAATTCCTTTAAAAATACACAGAACCGGAAACTGCCCAGAGAGGCAGTTGGGCCACTAATTAACCAAGGAATTAAAAAATTGCTAAAGGAAGATGGGGTGATGAGAGAGAAGCTAAATGAATTCTTTGCATCTCTGTTCATTGTAGAAAGTGTGGGGCAGGTACACAGGTCAGAACAACTATTTTCAAGAATGGAGTCTGAAGAAATAATTCAAATTAAAGTGATGAGAGATGAAGTTCTAGACTTCTTGGGGAAATTAAAAACCAATACATCTCCAGATCCTGATTGCACATACCCAGGAGTTTAAATGTGAAACTGTTGGTCTGTATACGTAACTTGTGACTAAAATGAGCCACTGTACTAGAGGACTGGAGAGTAGCGAACATTACAACAGCTTTTAAACATGGGCCAGAGGGGAACCAGGAAATTACAGACCAGTTATCTTAACACCTGTGACAGATAAATTAACAGAAACTGTAATCAAAGAATTATTAAGCACATAGAGGAACAAAGCCTGCTGAGGAAAATCAGCATGGCTTCTGCAAAGGGAAGTCCTGTCTCACTAACTTTCTGGAATTCTTTGAGAAAATGAATAAACATGTAGATAACAGTGACTCAGTAGGTGTTACATACTTGGATTTTTAAAAGGCTTTTGACAAGGTACCTCATGGGATAAGACAGGTGATTTTATGGACTAAAAACTGGTTAAACAAAAGGAAGCACACAGTAGGAATAAATGGACAGTTTTCTCAATGGATGGAAGTGGTAGATCCCACAATGATCAGTATTGGGATTGGTGCTATTTAATTGATTCATAAACGATCTGCAACTGTGAATGAACGGTGCATTTATCAAATTTGCTGATGACACAAAATTATTCAGGAGAGTGAAAACCAAGATCTCCAGGAAGATCTTCACAAACTAGATAAATGACCAACAATGTGGCAAATGAAGTAAGTGTAAGATGATGCACAACGGAACAAAAAATCATAACTTCAAGTACATACTAATGAGAATGAGAGGGAAGGAGACCTTGGGGTCATAATGAATAGATCAATAAAAGTGTCTACCCATTGTGCTGCAGCAGTGAAAAAAGTCAAATTCTAAGCTGAGAATTACTAAGAACAGGATTGAAAATGATACAGACAACTGTACGGCCTGGCACCATTTAGAAGAAAAAAGGCAGTTAAAATATGTGCTCTTTTTTTTCAGCACCTCCCCCCAAATGTCTCAGAAAGTCCTCAGTTTTCACACTATATATTTGACTGTGGAAAAACTTTGTCTTAAGAGGCATTTTACTTATTCTGAAAGAGAAAATATCCTACAGGAGTTCCCCCCCCCTTCTTCAGCAGTCCCCCATATTTTCCATTGGAAAAACAGGGGGAAGTCCTTGGGGAAAAAACTCTTCCCCCCTGAATTTATCTGGGCCTTTACATACCCACAGATAGGTAGCTTGGTCTTAAATAACCACAAGTAGGAAGAGGGATGGTAAGGTAAAACGGGGGGGAAAGTCACTTTCATAAGAGTGCAAAACATTAGAAATTGATGGAAGGTGCCTTTTCCCCCAAGTAATAATAAAGCTGCAAGTGGATTTGGATGCTGGCGATGGTACAGATGCCGACCTACAGAAGCTGCCCTTCCAGTGATCTGTAGCTTCTTCTGGCCCCAGGAGCTAACATGTTCCACGGTCATACCTCAGGTGCAGAGGAACTCTTAGCCAGTCAGGTACATTATTTCTCATGCCATTGTCCCACTCTAGAGACCCAAATGCTACTGGGATACATGTACACAAAAAGTGGCTTATCACTTCTTTATTATCCCTGCATATAACACCTGCATGATTAAGAACTTCATAAAGTTTGCATGTGTGTCACAGTGAGGAACATTTAATTCCTTCATTCTTGTAGTGTGCATCCTTCCAAAAGCTGGAAGCCCCATCTCTGCTATCTCGTTGCCAAATCAGATGCAGTGCTTAACAAGTTGCTCTTTCTTTTCATGTTATTTTGTCCTTACTTCGTTGGGTTTTTTTAAAAGAAAAATCTCTATTCTCAACATATATCTACTGGTTTAGGTAATTACTTCATGCATCAGGTGGACTGGATTCCAGGTCACATCTCTCTGTGTGTTTAAGGCATGATGTTATTAGCTATGTCTTTCTCCCTGAATTCCTCTTAGTGAATATAAACCTTTAGGGGTCAAATTTCTCACTGTGCACTCACAGGTATGCATGCAATCCCAAGAGCACATTTAATGCTTCAAAGTTTGCAACCAAAAGAAAATAGGAAGTTCACAGAAGGGAAACCAAGTGATTATAGGAATAGTATCTGCTTTCCCTTCATGCTTCAAGTCATCCCTGAATAGCAAAGCACTACAATGTCCTTCTTCTCCTTACCCATTTTATTGCACTGGCCAAGCAAAAAGCACTGTATATTGGGGCATAGCAGGGAGCAGAAACCTTGAGGGAGAGCTGAATCTTAAACAGGAATCACTTTCTATGAAGATTTCTAAAATTTCATCTTTCCTACCTACTCACTATTCTGTCGGGGAGGGGGGGCGGTGGCTATTCTACTGAAATTGTCCTTAACCTGTAAAAATTTAGTTCATGATATTTCTCATTTTGCTCCCCCACCCTGAGCACAATTCTTGTTAGAACTGCATAGCATAGGCTTAGTCACTTTCCTCGTACCCATCCTTTCTTTGGTTTATAAGTCTATCTGTATCATCTTGCTGCAGTATTTGCACTTGCAAGTACAGGACATGTTGCGACCTCAGCTTAACTTATACCGTCCGTTCTGGTACAAATGCAAATACTACAGCAAGACCATAAAGGTTATTTTTGCAATGGAGTGAGATTTGTATCATACCCCAGCCCCCCCCGGGAAATTGGAAAGTCTACACCGTTGCTTGCAAGTACAGGACATGTTGCTACCTCAGCTTAACTTCAGGTACAAATGCAAATACAAACTAGCAGAAACAAGAAGGGGAAAAAAACTGAACCTAACAATAAACTCCAGAACCAAACAAAGGTTAGTGAAATGGAAGACCATAAAGGTTAATTTTGCAATGGAGTGAGATTTGTATCATACCATGTCAATTTCTCACCCTCTACATGCCCCCTCCCAATCATTTCAAAAGAAACAGAGCTCATAATCATTTATTTCTGAATAAAGGAAAAGGAAAGGGGTTTTCTGTGGCCATACCAAATCCTCAAGAGGACCAATACCTACTTTAGCCAGTCAGATAGTACACCTCCCCCACTACTTTAAAACAGGAATGGATTTGATGCACTCACAGTTTTGAAGCTTCTCTTCCTTTGCATGGGTAAACAACGAAGTATCATAATCCCTGAATAATACCTTAGCATATGCCACTAGTCTCAGTGTCTTACCAGTAACCAGTAGAATCTAAATTGTAGATTGTAAGCCAGCTAGATGAAATGGCTGAAGTGGTGGTATAGGCTCTGAGAGACCCAGGGTCCACTGAATCCCCATCATGTCATGAAACTTGCTATGGGCCCTTGGGGCAGTCACACACTCTCCTTCTAAACTAGCACACAGGGTTCTTACAAGAGTAAAACGGAAGAAGGAAGACCAGTGTACAAGAAGTAAGGCCTGTGCTCCTTAGCAAAGAGCAGGATAAGAAATGTAGTAAATTAACCATGGGATGGTATCACCAAAATAGAGGAATGAAATTTCAAGAAGGATCCATAGTGCTCATTCTTGAAATGTTCACTCCTCTCTTTCAGTGATACTGTCTTGTTGTTTATTTGGAACATATACTTTTTGCAGCCTGAGATAGTGGGATCCATAGTACTCAAACTATCTAAGGCTGCAAAAAGTATACGTACCAGGAATTTCTTGTGGAAGATGGATTGATAGTTCTGAAGGAGGACAAGTACCAGATAAATTCTCAGATCTGACACTTCATATATAGAATAGAAACACAGGAAGCTAATGCAAATATACAGAATAGATTGAAAGGTAAATGAGTCATTTTTTATTCCCGTTTCTTCCATGTTCTCTTCTGCAAAATTTTCGTTTTTTTACTTTCCCAACATCAGTTAAAGAAATTTCCTTTAAGGTAAAGACTGAGAGGTCACAGAGGAGGAGTATGCTGGAAGAAATGTTCACCCACCAATGACAAGCTGCTTGTATCTATAATCATTTGTCTATGCAGGTTCATTTGAGATCTCTATGACCCACGGATAATCTTAGGACATTTTGTGCAGTGTGAGAGTGAAGTATACCACATACTTCAATGGCCTCCTTCAGAGCTCTCTCCTTTCAGCTAGCATGCCTTCACTGATCTCTCTTCAGTGACATCTACTCCCTTCTTTGGCACCTCACCATAACTACTAAAAATAACAAACTAGCCATATTGAAAAAGCAAGGAACAATATTTAATAAGCAACATTATACCATTTGGTTCCCTTAAGAAAATGTTTAGCAACAACAACAAAAAAGTTCTATTAGCTTTCTGTTCACCACCATCAATCTGTCATTTCTCAATAATTCATTGACTTGCTCAAATCCATACACCCATAAGGAGGCATGCATGGTATAAGCAGGCCTCCTTACTGGTTTCAGACAATTTACCGAAGACTTGATTTTACAACCATAGATTTTGGGGTCAAGAACTATGTACATAAACATAAATGTACAGCCAGTCACACTGGCAGTAAATTATGTGTAAGTAAAGGTAAAGGTTCCCTTGCTCTATACCTGGGTAAGTTGTACTCTAGGGTTGCG
>NW_015176463.1:784079-787855 GCF_001447785.1 Gekko japonicus | reverse complement strand
AGGCAGGGGTGGGGAGAGGCAGGGAGGAAGCAACTTACCCTCCCTCTTCTCCTGCCTCCTCCTGGCTGAATGAGGGCCGGAAGCAGGGGGCAGGGCTTCATCATGTGCCCCGCCCCCCGTACCTCACCCAGGGGAACTGCGATCCCCGCGATCCCCCCGAAATGACCTCTGATCAAGCTAATTACTTTTTGCATTGCACCTCTTCATCCTCCATCCTGGCATGGTTCTTTGCAACACTCCTCCCACATCCAGACTGGAATATAAGGACTCGTGTATCTTCATCTACTTGTATCTGATGATGGGATGACCTGGATGGCCAGGCTAGCCCCATCTCATCAGATCTCGGAAGCTAAGCAGGGCCAGCCTTGGCTAGTATCTGGATGGGCAACCTCCACGGAATACCAGGGTTGTGACGCAGAAGCAGGCAATGGTAAACCACCTCTGAAATGTCTCCTTCCTTAAAAGCAAATCTAGCTCACCACTAGGGGTCATTTGGGGGGGGACGCGGGGGGACGCCATCCCCCCGGGTGAGGTGCGGGAGGGCGGGGCCTGGAGCTCCCTGCTGGTGCCTGCTGGAGGTCGCCGCCGGCTGTGGGGAGGACACACTTCCGGTGATGTCAGGGGGTGTGGCATATGCTAATGAGTTATGCTAATGAGTCCCCCTAGCTCTTTTTCTACGAAATGATCCCTGCTCACCACCTAGTGGTGCATAATACTAAAAAGCTAGAACTTCTGGCTGCCAGAAAACCTTAGGCTCTCCTGACTATTCTACAATGCCAAACAATAATTATTATTAATTATTAGCCTAAAATTCCTTGCTACTGTTTTCCTAGAGCAAAAAAGCATGTGATATTTAAGAAAGATTTTAAGAAAGATATTGCTGTCAGGTTCTATCCCTGGTATTGTTTGAACATTAACCAATTGCATGTTGGTTTTCAAGTACTGGATATATACATTTTACACATGATGAGAAAAAACATTATGCATGTGCTTCCTTTGTTCTGACCTTGCTTTGCATGGATTTTGCATTAAGTATCTAGTACTGGATATATACATTTTACACATGATGAGAAAAAACATTATGCATGTGCTTCCCTTGTTCTGACCTTGTTTTGCGTGGATTTTGCATTAAGTATTTACAACTCAACCACGTCTGAAATGTCTCTTTAGCCGCACTGTACAGTTCATACACTGAAAAGCCAAGTGACAGATTCATGGGAATGAAAGCTCTGTTCCTGACACACACACCCCACTCCACCAAACAGCTGACCACAAGCTCCAGTTTCTTTGTAAAGACAACCAGCCCAAATAAATTTCTGTCTTTTCCTGCCACGAACCTATACAACAAAAGGTCAAACCAACCAAAGGGTATAGTACATTGTGTCAGGTTTTGACACAATGTACTATACAACTGGGCAGAGATAATTGGGAATACATTTTTGCTAACACAAAAGCTTTTCAGAGATCACCAAAGTATCAATCACAGTTTGCAGGGGGAAAAGGCAACCTTATGAAAATATGCAAAACAAAATACAATTTTCTTAAACCTCATTATGTATTTGAGAGCCAGTGTGGTGTAGTGGTGAACTAGGATTTGGAAGCCCAGGTTCAAATCCCCATGTGCCATAGAAGCTTACTGGGTGACCTTGGGCGACTCATGAACTCTCAGCCTAACGTACCTCACAGGGCTATTGTGAGGAGAAAATTGAGGAAAAGAAAATAATGAAAGCTGCTTCATTCCACTTGATCTCAGCAGGCAGATTTTGATGCAGTCTCTTATACCCCTTGTCAAGTAGTCCTGAGAAGGACTGTTTGATTGGTTGATTATTTCCATGTGTGTAGTGCAGCCAGGCGATCCTATGATTATCTGACAACCAGAAGTTCTAGGTGTTTAGCATTATCCAGGGTGCATCACAAAGAGGCAAGGTAGAATTGTCATACAATAAATAAATAAATAAATAACAATATCTCAGTAGGGAGGAAGGTGGGGTATAGATGAAGTTACTAAATAAATGTTGAAGTGCTATTTAGGGTAAGGTTGTAGAGAGTAATTTGAGGGACCCTGTTAATTACAAAACTGAATGCCCATCTTCTTCCTAAGCTACCTTCCAGCAGTCCATATTAGAGATCAACACA
Organism: Gekko japonicus; assembly: GCF_001447785.1. Taxonomy (NCBI): domain Eukaryota; kingdom Metazoa; phylum Chordata; class Lepidosauria; order Squamata; family Gekkonidae; genus Gekko; species Gekko japonicus. The sequence goes on along the minus strand of NW_015176463.1, from coordinate 785,719 downwards.
ACTGTAGAGTATTTTTTATTTTTAAAATTTGATCACAAATGCCTTGATCGCAAAACAGCAAGCAAGAAAGCCTGCTTGGGTCACATTTTTTGATACAGAGGCTCTTCTCCAGATGGCATGAATCTGTTACACTGACTCAGCAGTGACAAAAGGCACTCTGCACATGCTCAAAGACGCTATCTTCCCATTATATTCCAAGGTTCGTCCTAGCTCAGCGCATGCCCTGCACCCAATAAGGGCAGATTCCAGTCTGCCTGCCTCCAGCAGTTAAGGGTCAGAGGAGGTAACACGGTTTGCCTGTTGCACCAGAAGCCGGAGCGTCTTGTGGAGGACTCTAAAGTCTAACCCATATATTGCAGTTATACACTTTTGCAGGCGACAGTCCCCTTCCTTGGGCTGCAAGCACAACGCACGTGTTGGCCTTTAAGCTTAACTCAGCGGCCCCGGAATGAAGAGTTGAAGGTGCCACCGCGGGCCTCTTTTTAGTTGACCTTTACGCATTCTGGGTCTCAGCCCCGCCAATCAGAAGCGGTTTCTCTGGGACCAGCCTTGGCTCAAAATGTAGCCCCGTCTGCTCTTTATTCCAGCAGGGGCAGGGCAGAGAAGCCAAGCCGCCCTCTCCCGCCTCACTCACCTCCTGCAAAACTCTGTCCACCTGAGGCTGAAGCAGGGCGAGCCAAGGCTCCGCGTCGAGTTGGTCTCCGGGGCTCCAAGCGCGGCTGGCCAGCTCTCCCTCGAGGGCCACCAGCCGGCCCTGTAGCTTGGACGTCCTGGCGCTGAGCAAGAAGCAGGCGCCCACCGAGAGGAGCGAGAAGAGGAGCGAGAGGACGGCGGGGGCCCTGCCAACTCCCCCGCCAGCACACCGGCAGCCGCCTTGGGGCGAAGCCGCCGCTGCCGCCGCCGCCGCCTGTTCCCGAGGCTCGCTCATTGCGCGCGCGCTCCGCCGGGGAAGACGCTGCAGGCGCTCCGCTTCCCCCCCTGGGAGCTGGAGGTGGCGGGCGCCCGGCGGCTCCTGTGCCTGTCCTGCTCGCTCAGCGGCAGCAGCAGCTCTTGGCAGCCGGCGGCCGCGAAAGTGGGGCAGGAAGTTTGGGAAGTGTGGCCTCTTTCCCGAGCATGGCCCTCCAGCTGCGCAGGGCGGGGGCAGGAGTAGGGGTGGGTGGGTAGGTAGGTGGGTGACGGACGGACTCTCCTCCCTCACTACTCTGGGACTGGGGAGGGGAGCCCCTGCTCGCGGCCCTCCCCGGGGATTCCTAAATGGATTGCCTCTCCCAACCCCTCCTCCGTTTCCTCCCAGCGCACGCTAGAGCTATGCAAATAGTCCCGGACCAAAATAAATAAGGGGAAAAGGGGGCGGGTCAAGCGGCGGGCCCTTTTTTAAAGGGGCAGGGGGGGGGGGGGGGCGCAGCTAGGTGCGGAAGGATCCTCTGCTTTTTACACCGGACTCATCAATCGCTTACATTATAACGGGCCACTTAAAGCTTCCTGGACTATTTCCAAGGCAGAGCGCTGGAAGCGACTTCTAAACTGCAGCCATTGGAGGTCTTATCAAGTTACTCTGGAGACCCTTCGAAAGCAACGGTTTGCGGATTACAGCCGTGCGTCTCTCAGCTTCTCAGCCAAATTCCTTGGCGGTGTAGGGA
>NW_015176463.1:755819-784063 GCF_001447785.1 Gekko japonicus | reverse complement strand
AGGGAAAGCAATTCACATCAAAATAAACTTTTGCCCAGAAGTCTCCCATCTAGACCTGCATGTCCTAAGGCTGCATTTCAGCTACCTGAGGCTTAATTTGAAATGGGGGGGGGGAGCCACAGAATGTTTCCAAGACCTTAGTTTACTATATCAGTTCCCTTTCCCACATATATACTAGCCCTGTTTACAAATTTCATTGAATGCATGCATAATCTGTGTATACTTGTTCTTCGTACAAATGTTGAATAATTCTCATTACAGTGATACAAACCCCACCTTTATCCATGTACTGCTCCCTGGTTTCTCTGAACACACATTGGCTCTTTCCTACAAACAGATGTACAGGTAGATTGTACATGTGTTCACTATAGCATATGAACAGGGTTATTGTAGACTGATGGCTAGTACGGGTTGTGAACACTCAGGCATGCTTAGCTGGGAGTAATTTCCGCTGTGGAAGTGGGTCTGCTTCTCAGTAAAAATGCATTGGCTTGGGCTCTTCAAAGCACACAGTGTGGTCTTGGTCCTACCACTATTGTTTGGCCTGTCTTCATTAGGTTGAAATAAGCTCTAAGCTCCTTGGGGGTGCAACCATAAAGTCACTTACTGGGCAGTACATTTCATTAGACCGAACGAGATTTCTGAGTGGGTTGAGCACTGAGAAAGGGTAGGATATAAATATACCATAATAAATGTTCTGGTTAGCTGAAAAGAATTTAATGCCACTAAGGATTTGCAAGGTACTTGTTTCCCATTAAGTAACCAAAACTGTTTCTAGGAGCACAGAATCAAATCACATGATGCAGCTTCTGCAGATGCTTGTACTCTAGTGCCTCTGTTTCTACAAAGTGCAAAAGCCTCTTTGTGTTGTTTTGTAGAGTTAAACTCCCAACAGTGCAATGCTAAGCACATTAAGATTAATGGGATTTACTCCTTAGTGTATTTAGGATTGCGGCCTAAATGATACCACTATGTTCCATAGATATGACACCTTCACGAGGGCCATTTGGATACATCTCCTGAAACTAGTATTTTAAGAACAGGCTATGATATTCTGGACTAAGGCTGGAATCTAACTCCTTAGTTATTTGAGATGCAATGCAATATACTGTAGAACAGGGACTAGCATTGGACATGGGCACACATTGATACTCAATTATGCCCTACGCATTATCCCCTACTTCATCAGAAAAGGCTGCATTTATTCCTATGCCTAAGAGCAGTGTGTTCAGGACTGGTTCCAATATCCCTAAACCTAGACAGAAACTTCAGTAATAACAAATTATGGAAAGAAACTTAAAAGATTACATTATTATGCACACTCAAGAATGTGCCACTGAACTCTTACAGGGCTAGGCTACATGCATAATTGAAAGCACACTGGTCCCTTCATAACAAGAACTCCCATAGCAAGCCCAATCAAAGGTTGTTAAACTTAGCCCCTTTTCCCTCCACTGACCTTTGCTATGTCTTTTCTATTTTGTAAACCCGAAGGCAGAGGGCTATATGCCTGTTGATTTTTGTGAGCCAATCTGGGAGACAACTGTATGAAAAATGGGATTTAGATACAGTAAAGTAACTGTGATGGTGTAATATTAATACCCAATACCCAGTTACATGTTTAATTTTGGAGTTGGATTGTATGTTGCAGTGTAGGGGTTTTCACATAGTAGTTCTCTGATGCATCTCTATCCTATGCTGTTGCTGTTTACTAATGCCTTTATTAATGTTAATAGTACATAAGGGTAGAGGAAATGGCAAGTCTCCTGCAAAGCCAGTAACACGTGTGATGGACTGCACTTTTAAAAGCTGAGAAGTGCTGTGTAAACAGATATAGGACTGTGAGGGGTTAATTTTTCACACAACCAGAGAACCTTGATTGACAGGCTGCTCCAAGGAATCTGATTGGTTACCATTAGCTGAGCAAAGAAAGACTTCTGAACCGGATGCTGAGGAGAATTCAGTCTGATTTCAGCCCTAGCTGAGAAGAGTACTGATGGCTTCAAAGTCCCACCTTGGCTGAGAGCAGTTTAACACAGATGGAGAACTGAGGGAAAGTTGACAAGGAAGTTTGGGAAGTAGGCAAAACTCTCATTCAGGCTATGGAAAGGGGATAGATCTTCTAGACAGAAAATTCCCTACCCAAGCAAACAGGCAGTTAGCTGGAATGCAGAGATCCCTGGTCTGGTGTAGTTAGAAACTGCCTTAAGAGTCAAGTTAAAAACTCAAGATGAATATTGGTGTTTCAAGAGGAGGAGTTTGGTTACTCGACAGACTGTACCAGCCTTCTGGAAACCAAAAGAGAGAATACTCAAATAAAGTGTACTGAAGTGTTCTGGGGAAACACTGGAACAAAAGCTTCTCAGCATAAAGATTAAGTCACTGTGAAAAGCTTAAACTTCTCATTAGCCTGAAACCTAAGAACTAAAGTCTGTGCACGTACTGGCTTCACCTCAGAAATTTCAACCCGATTTCACCACAGCTTTTCCCTCTGTGTTAAATAAAATATTGTGTTATTTTTTAATTTCAAAACACCTCAAGTGCCATTTAAGTTGTTTAAGTTAAAACAGGCTCCTAATCCTTCTCTCAGGTTCCTCGGCTGAGCAAACAGCCAAAATATTGTATTTTGACAGGGTGGGACAGCCAGAGTTCTTCAGGAAAGAAGAAAACACATTACTAGGGTGGCTCAGTCAGACAGGGAAAGAAAAACAGAGGGAAAATCTTGCCTCTGAGGGAGGGAAGTGGATGGGGCTGTCCTAACCAGCCTATCAAGATAATATAAGCCTCTTTTATGACATACTTCCTGCTTAATTTCTTGGTCTGACAATATGACTGGGGAAGAAGACAGACATCTGAAAGAGCCTTCTCTACCTGTATGTATTTAGACCAATAAAGCTTACTTCAAATCAGCATCCCAACCAATAGAAAGTAAGGACCATAAAGGCTTATCTTGTACAGATTCTCTAAAGCTGAACATAATTTCTAAGTTTAAATATGGCATTACCATCTACATAGTACATGGAAGTGCATGAATACTTAACAATTAATGAAAGTATGCTGTTATAATAGAACTAAACCAAACTAAAAACTTCAGAAAGCAAGAATGATTAAACTGCCATGCCATTTATCGCAGAGAAATACTGTTAAATGAAAGAACTGTACATAAACAATGAAAATCATTGTCCCCCGCCCCATCGAATTCCTAAAGATTTCACTGCACATAGGTTTTGACTAGGTCTAGTCTATGCTTGTTTTTGAACTTATAGGTAGTAGTAATGGGCCATTACAAAAATATTAAAACATGCAAATAGAAAATCTAGAAATAAACTAGATTACTGATGTTTGTGGATTCATTCTACAGGGTTGCTTTGCAGAGTGGTATACAGTGCCCTCTAATGGAAAAAAGAATACTCCATTCACTAATGTGGACCATTCAGTTTTGTATAATACAGTAAAAGGTATTTGCTTTTTTGGGTTTGTTTTTGTTACATAACATCACAGTTACCTTTGTCTACATAGGGAATGGTGGGATTTAGCTGCTGAAGAAAGGGGAAAGATCTTAAATTTCATTAGATAATAACATTTAGTGCATCACTTAACAGCATTAATATAGTATCACTAATGCAAAGGTTATACCCTAACCTCAACAGCCCAGGCTAGCCTAGTCTTGTCAGATCTTAGAAGCTAAGCAGTGTCAGCCTTAGCTAATATTTGGATGGGAGACCTCCAAGGAATACCAAGGTTGTGATGCTGTATTTTTCCTGTGCTCTCAGCCTTATGTGGATTCCATTTGGTTAGATACATCTGATCAACTACTGGATGTTATAGTTTCAAATTGGAGGGTTATAATTTTTTTTATTTGGTATAGGGGCACAACCTGATACCAGCTAGCTGCTCTACTGAAACCAGCAAAGCGTCCTACACAGGATGGAAACAGAAAGGCCTCCACCCCAACCCAGCTCTTTTTAACATAAGTCTGATAAAGAGTTTTGGAGAACTCAAAAGTTTTTGCATTGTTGTTTGGGTTGCTCTTAATAAATATTACTGTTTTTTTCCTGAAGACTTTGTTAATTTCATATACCCCACTCCCCCACCATTTATAACTCAACCCCTTACCCCCATCCATTTTTATAGGACTTACTTCCATATAAAATGTATTTATCACTACAGGATTAACTAACAGTCTATCTGGACTGTTAACATTAATCTGTAAAATTGATACGTTTCATTTGTTACCCCTACTTTAAGCACTTTTTCTGAAACACCATCTGTTCTCAGTTTATATAAAATAATTAGGATATGGCTCAAAATAACTCAATTCAGGTAAACCATCTTATAGCCCTGTGGAAGTTATAACACAGTTCATAATGATTTTCTAAAATGAGGATTGTTCTGTCAGCTATGGTTCGAATTAGATGAGTAGAGTAATGTCTCTAAATGCCATTACAATTTACACTTTTATATAGCTTGTATGCTGCATGCTACGCTGGAAGCGCAACTCCAGGTCAAAAGCAGAATACAAATTAGGTAAACAGAATGCAACACATTAATGTGGATGTACATACACCCCAAAGTAGGTGGACAACCAGTCTAAGAGCCTGAGACAGCTGTTTTCCAGGGTGACTGTGTCTTTTTCTGAATCTGAATCTTGGTCTATGGCTCCCATTCCTGTTAGGAGCAGCATTTCGGGGGGCAGCTGTAGTAGAGGTGAGGAAGTTCTGTTCTATGGGCAGCAATCCCTTGTCAATGGAAATGATCTGCAGGATCCAAGCCAATGAATAAAATGGCTGGTAAGCATATTCTATAACTGGCAGTAAAATAATGAAAATGCATGTTGTGTCAAATATTTAGTATTTTAAAATATTGTACAATTTTAAATCTGCTTAAGCATGACATTAAGGAAATATGCCTAATGTCAAGCCTGAATGATGTACCTATTCTAAACACTGGGGAAAAAATTAATTCCCAAATTATTGGTATCAATATGTATAATAGTGATCTTAAATCTTACTGTGTTTACAAATATTTATGCAAAATATCAGTAGCAGCCTATATTAAAAAGCAATCACTTGTAAAAATGATTTTAATATTTACAACAATCCATGATCAAGGCCATAACTGTTCAACAGACATGGCATAAATACAAAATGGATGTATTTACAGAATCAACTGTACAAAATAAATCTACAAAGTCTCAAGCGTATATGAAAATCTCACGCTAGCTGCTGACACAGTCTGCATCATCTTGAAGGATAAGATCAACTGAGTGTATTTTTTAGGGCATCAAAGAAAGGATGTTCCAAGGCTTCATCTAGAGTAATTCGCTTGGCTGGATCATATTCCAGCATCCTCCGAATGAGGTCAAAAAGATTTTCATGATCTTCATCATGGCAGTGCATGAATTCCTGGAAAGAAAGACCGAGAGAGAGAAAGAGCATTAAACTGTATCTCTTTGAATGCCAGCATCAAGAGGAAAAAGAAAAGTGTGTTATTATTACCTTTAATGGTTTACAGTGTCTTTTAACATAACGGCCTGCAGAACTATGTTCATCCCAGTCCAACTGGTCACAATCAAAATACCGCTTCCTGCATATGAAATAAATTAAATTAACTCTTTGCTCTGCTTTTGATACATGGCTCACATCTCTTGGTCTCAAAAAGCACTCATAGTCTTCTCTGCCCATTGTGGTTTTCTTTTTCTTACTTAGAGCTTCTAGATCCAAGGCTCTCTTTGCCAGCCTTGGATTTAGGAGCTATAATGCCAAAAAGAAGGAAGAGAATTCAGTGCGGTCCCCTTTCCCCCCCTCTCAATTTCATAGTGGCCTCTCTCCTTTCTGTCAGCTTTAAATCCAACAGCTTTAAGCAGGTTTCTGCATCATGCTGTGCAATGTAAAATTCTGGCTCCCATCACAGCTTTCTATACACTGGACAACACAAGCCAAACGGCATGCAGCAGAAAAGAGTTAAAGCATATCTGTTACTCTTGTTACCTTACAAAACAGAGCTGTCAACTACTTAAGTGCATTTTAGTTTAGTATTATTATTGATAATCAATTCTATGTACACTTAAATACAACAACATTCTGGAAGAAAAAGGCACCCTTTTAAATGACACTGATGGTACCAGACTCCAGTGGCACTGCTTCTTCTAAACAACACCTTTAATTTAATTTTTAAGTACTTGTATTAAAAATATTTTTAAAACTTCCTGCTGAGTTAAGGGGAAATTTTTTTAAATCATTTGTAAACATGTCTAACTGACTGAACAACAGTACAATCCTAAATAGATTTACATTCTTCTAAACCCACTGATTTGCTACTCTTAAACTGGGAGGAAAAAACTGGGAGGAGCAGCACTGAGTTCCCTTCCTAAATTTCATCACGCTGGATGATCAGCAACAAAACTGAAGTCCAACTAGACAAAAAGTTTTTAAAGAGAATGTTGAGACTGCATCTTTTCTTATTTAAAAAACTTATACAGCAGTATCAGAGTAACCTATCATATCATTCACACGGCAGACATTCCAGTCTTACATCACCTTCAAGTTTAACCTTATTCCAATATAAATGGCTGCCAATTTTTAAAATATTTGTCTGGAGGGACGGGGAAGCTGGGAAGACCTTGTGTTGGATCTAAACTAAAGAAATTTGGAAAGGAACAAAAATTAAAGGTATGGAGGTAAAAGCCACTTTGGGCACAGGAACAGCCCAAGCATGTAGAAAAAAGTAGAGAAGATTTAAAACACAGTGACACAGTGTAAAAAGAAAGAAAAAATTAGGCATGTGGAGAACAGAAATCCCTGGCATAGCAGTACTATTCTATCCTAGTCATGTGGGCCAAATCTTACTCGCTGCTGACAACCAGGTATGTGAATATTTTGCAAGTCCAGGCTAGTCTGTTACAACCCACTTATTCTTCTAACCTTCCTTCTCTTCCTCTCTGAATTCTACTGCTTCCACCCTAAATGGCTAAGTCATGACTTTCTCATTCTCTTTTCCTCATTATTCCATCCACCATCACCAATGTTCCCTCTAAGCAGTGGAGTCCTGTGAGCAAAAATTCTACTTTGTGAGCTACTGGCATTAAAGTTGTGAGCAAGCGATTTGGCTACTGGATAAATTAGTTTGCTCTGGAGCCATCCTTCCTGAGCTAAGACAAAAATGTGTGAGCTGGAGACTAAAAAACTGTGAGCTAGCTCACACTAACTCAGCTTAGAGGGAACACTGACCATCACTGTGCTAATCCCGATCCCGTTTTTATACATGGTCCGCACAAGCACCACATTGGGGAACACCGCTTTGTGCTGCTGGTAAGGTAGCTACGGTGCTTCCAGTTGCTCCTATGTATTTTGGTATAATCTCGGTATAACCCATTTCAACTTCTGACCAAATGGATGACTAGGAATTTATTTACACAATTAAAAATACACTTACCTTGATTTTTTAATCATGTGCACTGGCAAAGGCCCCAGTATCCTCTCCATCATTGCCAGGTGTTCCTTACTATCGTGTGTCTGAAAGAAACAACACAAACATTGTAATATGTAATATACGCTATCTCAGATATTAACGATCAAAACTGCAATTCCACTTGCAAAAGTTCACACACAGTACCATAAAACACTTTTTTCAAACAAAAAAGGGTGGGGGAGCCCTATGGCCTTCAGCAGCATGTTCTGGACCCTGACATTCCCTTGCCAAAATCCTTGGCAGCAGCTGTACAACTCAAGAGGCTCAAACCAGACAAGATGCTGTAAGATCCATGAATAGATTTCCGGCATAGCATCATCTGGGAGTGGCTGCCTGTCACATTCAGGTTGTTGCACTCTGATACAAACTGACCTTTTTCTACCCCGTTCTCCCGAACTCTTAATATTAAACCATATTTCCTAGACTAGAGAAAACATACAGGTAATCTGGATGCCAAAGTTTATGTAGTTTATGTAAAAAACCAAAATTTAATCCAGAAAAGACTGATGAGTTGATAGTGGGGTTTTTAATGGAACTGTTGAGCCTAGGCTGGATTGTGTTAAATTGATCAAGTAAAACCACAACCAGCCCCATATCAAGAAAAAATTTCAGCAGAGGGCTTTGGAATTTGGGGGGTGTCATCCCCCCCAACTTGGTGACATCACTAGTGACATCAACACAAGTGACTCTCCTCCTCCTTCGTCTCTGTTCGGAAGAGGGAAGAGGAGGAAGAAGGAAAAGCCGAAAAGGAGGCAGCCAGGTGGCTGCCCTGCCACTTGACTCAACTCTCTAAACAGGTGCAGTGAGGTACCAGGGGAGGCCATTCTCTAATGGGCCGTTCTGGCGCCTTGCTGTGTCTGCACCAGCCAGTTAGTCCCCTGCTCCAAGCCATCCCAGAGCAATTCCTGGAATTGCCTCAGGCCGGCCACACAAAGCCACGTACTTTTTTTGGGGGGGATGCAGTGTGATGTGGTAGTGCCATGCACCCCAGGCTACCTCCCCCCAACCCAAAAGAAGGTAAGTCTTTGGACCAGTGTGGCAGAGGCCTGAGGTGGCATGGCTCAAGCCCCACAGGGCCATGTACTTTCTGGGGTGGGGTGGGGAGCGCAATGCGGTAGCGCCATGCTTCCCAGGCTCTCTCCCCACCCCACTAACAGAAGGAAGGTTTTCGGGGTGACGTGGCAGCGGCACAAGGTGGCACAGCTCAAGCCCTGCACAGCCAGGTACCTTTTGGGAGGGGGAGCAGTAGTGGGGCTCTGCCTTAATCAATGTGGGGGCTCAGTGCCTAAAGCTCCACCATTGGCTACAGCCCTGACCACAACCAAGTATTGTTTAAAACACCGATCAGTATTATAACCATGAGAGCTTTCTATTATCTACACCTCATTCAAAAGGTCTCCCTCTTTTTGACCCCGCCAATATAGCCACAGTGATTTATGCTTCTGTAACCTCAAGGCTGGACTACTGTAACATGCTCTATGTGGGGCTGCCCTTGATGGTAACTGGAAAATTTCAGCTTATACACAATATAGACACTGCCTTTTGACTGAGATTGAGTATACCAGCTGCCTATCTGTTTCAAGGTGCTAGTCTTAACCTTTAAAGTTCTTCACAATCTGGTACCCACATATTAGTGACACTGCTTCTCTGTATATAATCCTACTTGCCAATTTAGGTCTGTTCAAGCATCAAAATGTACACTTAGAATTAATAAACTCAACAAACTTCTTTATGGCAGCACCCACCCCTCTGGAGTGGCTTTTCAAAGGCAGGGTATAGTTTTGGAAACTCTGTAAGGTAGATTTGCTAAAGAAAGCTTTTAGGAACTACAGTCAATATAGCTAATTCTCAACACGGCAAAATCTGTGGAAAATTAAATCCAGATATTTGAGCCATGAACAGACAAGACAGCTTTTCTACAAATCTGAAAAACACCCCAGCTTAGCAGAAAAATCTGAAATCTTTTTTAAAAACCACACTGCACACTGGGGATGGGGTTAAAGTCCCCCAAAATACAAATAATCTCTGTATCTTTTAAGAAATGAATGCAACCACAACAGTATCACCAGCCTTTAAGCCTTGGCTTCCATCAGTAAAAAGCAGCAGGAGGGGGCAAGGCCCTTTTCCAAGCTGCTTGAGCCTTTGAGGGAGTACTCATCGGGGCCACACCCATCAAGAACCATTGGGCTAGACGACTTACTACCAGTGACTTGTATTACTCACCCAGGAACAGCATTACTGTTCCTACTGTTCAACAGTAGCCACCAGTGTTCCCTCTAAGCTGAGTTAGTGTGAGCTAGCTCACAGTTTTTTAGCCTCTGGCTCACAGATTTTTGTCTTAGCTCAGGAAGGATGGCTCCAGAGCAAACTAATTTATGCTGTAGCCAAATCACCTGCTCACAACTTTAATATCGGTAGCTCAGAAAGTAGAATTTTTGCTCACAGGACTCCACAGCTTAGAGGGAGCATTGGTAGCCACCCCACAAAAGTCAGGGTTGTAGTAGTTGAGAGTTTCAGAGTAGGCTATGGAAGACCCAGGTTTGAATTCCCACTCTGCCATGGAAGCCCACAAGGTGGCCATAGGCCAGTCACACATTCTCAGCTTAACTCACCTCAGAGGGTTGTTATGAAGATAAAATGGAAGAGAGGAGAATGATGTAAGCTGCTCTGGGTCCCCATTGTGGAGAAATCAGAGTATAAATGACGTAAATAAATATAGTTGAAGACAGGGGTCCAGATAAAGATAGATTAGCTGGTGGATGGGAAGGAGAGAAGGAAGCAGAAAAGGGGAGATGCTATGGGGGCTGCCAGGGAAGGAAAGAGAAAATACTGGGGGAAATGAAAATTCCTCCACACAAATCCCTGTGGGTCCCCCACTTGCATATTTCTATTGAGCTCTACTGTTACTGAATTTCCACTTTCGTGGAGTTCAGTAGTTGATGATCATTGTCAATCTAATTTATTCTACTGATCTGATAGTCTATCATTATTAAGGTAGAAGGTTCTATATTGTTGCATTACTTGATGGTTGAATCTTTTACGTAAGGCTATTGTTTATTACTTCTTGATTTTATTGTGTTTGGAACTTACTTCATGCAGTTAGCACTATTTTTTTCAAACATTCCCTTAAAATTAATGGGATAACCAACTTTTTTCTAAATAACTGTGTCCATAGTTTAAGTATTAGCACAGTACATTTAACATTTTGAATACATAAGTATTTCACGGTCTTTACTAAGTCCCTGTAAGAATGCTATAAATAAATTCAAAATACTCTAAGTGGACTCAGGAGAAGTCCCAAATTAGAACAATATACACATACCTGAAACACTGTAAAACCAAGATAATATTCAATCAGAATGCATCCTATGCTCCAGACATCACAGGGCTGGGACCATCCCAGTGCTAAAACATAAGACACAAAACCACAGTTATTTTATAGTGACATTCAGGCTGAAATTTCATCAGCAATCACTCTGTCAACCATCTTCAACTCATTCTCTAAACAATCTTGTTTACATATATTTTCCCCTGAACTTCTTGAATCACAGATGAACAAAAATACTAATTTAAACTTATTTAAAAATAAACTCACAATAAACTAATTTAAAAATAATAAAATATTTTCTTTAGAACAAGATTACCTTTCCTGCTAGAAATTTTTAAAATTTATTTATTTTATTTATTTTCATTACATTTCTACCCCGCCCTTCCCACGAAACTACAGCAATTTCAGCTCTACTAACCTAATATAACTTCAGGTGCTCTGTAGTGTCTTGTTGACACCAAAGTACTGTGATGTTCATTATCATATGTTGCACTTCCAAAATCTACAACTTTAATGTCGGAGTTTTTCAGTGTACGTTCATCCCGTCTCTGTAACAAAGTCAAAATACATGTCAGTAAACCCCCCAAAATCTCTCCCAACAGCTGTATTTCCAGAATCTTCCAAATACCTAGTATCCACGATCAAAACATATCCTCAGTATCAACCTTCTCTCAACTTAAAGACTAAACAAATCAAGTTCTTAGTTTATTAAATCTGACCTGTTACTTTTATTGTTCACAGACATGGAGCCAGCAAATTTTAATACCTTTTCCACTGGCCCTATCTTAGGTAAACTTAGTTTGTAACTGGCACATCTGTTTCCAATAAGCAAATGATATACAGCCTAAAGAGAAGATATTAGCTTCCAAAAGATATTCCCCCCAGCTATATCACTATGATTTCAGGATTTCACAGTAATGAAAGCTTTCAAGCATTTCAGAATAGGGATACAATAAGCAACATGAGTGCTTTAAAAGGAAAAAAATCAGCTCCTTAGGAAAGGGTGAAGGGAAATGACTGACAACTGACTTTTTTTTTTTGACAAGACTTTATTCAATAGTTGCCTTTTACTATCTATAAAGTTTTTATCTCACCTTTCTTCCAAGGAGCTCAGGGTAGCATAGTTCTCTCCTCCGCCATTCTACCCTCTCAAAAGCCTTGCATGGTAGGTTAAACTGACAGTGTGACTGGCTTATTGAACTTCATAGCCAAGTGGCAATCTGAAACCAGCTGGGCTCAGTGCCTAATCTAACACACTATCCATTACTCACTCAAAGTACACATGAATCCCACATATTTAAATAAAATCCGGCTTTTCAATGTCTCACGTATGATGACAAGGCAAAGATCTGAGTATACAGCATGTTCAAGCATCAAAGAGACACAAATCACAAAGACTGCTCAAAGGGAAGTGCCTGCCTACCAAGAGACTGTTTCCATCAAAGACAGTTATTACCACTTCTGCCCCCCCCCCAACCCATGGGTAAGTCTGTTGATGCTGGTATTCCAGTTAGGTAACTTGTATTTTATGAAATTTGTTGGGGTTTTAATTCTGTGGGTTTTAATACTGTTAGCCGCTCTGAGCCTGTTTTGGCAGAGTGGGCAGGATATAAGTAAAACAAACAAACAAAATAAGCTGTTTCAAGGCTGCATTGAAAAGAGAACTGTAGAGTTAAAACCACCCAAATAAATTAATAAGGGAAGCAGTACTAAGCAAGTGAACTTACCATTTTACCGTCGTACTTTACTACATAATCAGATTCTACAAATAAAATATTTTCAGGTTTCAGATCAGTATGAGTCAACTTATTGTGATGCAGAACTGTAAAAAGAAAAAGACATGGTAGAATATTAATATTTGCACTGATTCCCAAAATCTTTGGCTCTACAGAATTTTAAAAATATTACATATACTTACAGTTTATAGACTGGCAAATCTGATAAGCCAGCTTCCTAATAAGTTCAATACGAAAGGGCAAAAAGCTATTTTCTTTAATAAAGTCATAGGTACTGAGTCCCAGTAGCTCAAACACAATGCAAACATGACCATGATGATCAAACCATTCCAACATCTGTACACAGCCGCTGGTGAAAAATAAGCAAAAAGAATTGCGTAAGATAACCAGCCATTTGATAATATAACATAAAATTCTTATTCTAGTTTATACTTACTATGTGCTGTCAGGATCCAAGGCATTTAAATGCTCTAATACCTGGATTTCTGACCGAGCAGCTTCTCGGTATCTACCAACACTTTTCACAATTTTTATTGCAACATGCATCTCTCTCCTGTGGTATAAAATAAAATATTAGTTACTTGCCACTTTGCATCCAACTCCAGCCTTTGACTAGCTCAAAACATCTATAGCTGGCACATTAACCCTTTTAAATATCATACTAGTCACACAGCACGCTTACATTGTCAAATGCTTTTTGATGGCATCAGCTCTCTAAGAATACCTACAAAATCAGTTTTACTGTAGTTGTAGACTTCCACATAAAAAGTTATAATTAATAACTGCATTGGAAGTTTTAATTGTCAAAATTAAGTGCTTAGAAAACTGCCACCACAATTCCAAGCACAGCTGTTAAAAGCTATATAGCCAATGCTCTACCACTGAGCCAAGGCCCCTCTCCAAATAATGCACACATGAAGCTGCCCTCTACTGAATCAGACCCTTGGTTCATCAAGGTCAGTCTGGTCTACTCAGACTGGCGGCAGCTCTCCAGGGTCTCAGGCAGAGGTCTTTCCCATCACCTACTGCCGGTTCCCTTTTCACTGGAGATGCCGGGGATTGAACCAGGGACCTTCTGCATGCCAAGCTGATGCTCTACCACTGAGCCAAGGCCCCTCTCCCTTACAAGACCACCTCTCCCCATATGAGCCCTGGACAGCACTGAGGTCCACAAATCAACATCTGTTAGTGGTCCCCAGCCCCAGGGACATCCGACTGGCCCTTGCCTAGTAGAATAAGCTCCCATATGAGATCAGGGCCCTGCAGGACTTATTGCAGTTCTGCAGGGCCTGCAAGACAGAGCTCTCCCACCGGGCATTTGGTTGAGACAGCGGACGTCTCCCACCCCTCAGCTTCTCTGGTCAATTGTCCACCAGTGGCCTGATCTTGATTGGTCACCTGATTACCTCTTTGTTTACATGGAATTTTATGATATTTTATGTGTAAATTGTTGTTTTAATACTATTTTACTTGTATTATTTAATTGCTGTACATTGCCCTGAGCCCATTTGGGAAGGGCAGTATATAAATCTAATAAAATAAATAAATAAATATAATCAAACCAATCAAAAAGATGATCTAGAATTGCATCCACATCTCTGGAGGAAATTTACCACAGGCCTGGGGAAGGGGAAGGGGCTAAACCATCTGCTTCTTTGTGGGTCATGGTCACTGGCATCTCAGCTGAAGCCCTGAAATTTAAGCCCCTGTTCTCATTTGCTGATAACTATTACTTTCAGTACTTAGTTGAAATGAAGCATCACTAATAGGTGGGATATAATATTATATCAATTATATTAAAGTAATATTGTTGGCTAGTATTTTGCATAAAACCAAACTGCAAAATGCTTTCCACTGGAATATTTCTGAAGTCCCATTTTTTCTTCATACCAATCAGCAAGAGACTCCCATAAAAATAGTTTGTAGTGTTGTTAACCATACCTTATTGCAAGTCAGACATGGGTAGGCCAAGAATTCCAAAAGCCACTTAGTATATTCATGTCTGAATCACAGCAGTTGCCTTACAGTAAACCGAGAAGTAGCTCTAAACTTGAACTAGCAGTCCTACAGTGCAGTTCTATGCCTGGAGCAGCTATGACTATATTAGCACTGCTGGTCTCCATGAATCACTAGCTATGTATGTTAGCTTTTCTGGTGGCCTTTATTTCCTGATTACCAGTTAAGTTACCTAGGGGTGAAGATAACTGGGTGAGTAAACAAGAAATCAAGTTGTTGTTTTGTCATGCTTATTTGTAACCATCCGTTCTGCCTTGGACACAATCTGAAAGTTACTCAATCCTAGTCTAACATTAACCTAAAAAGAAAAAGGCGTGGATCCTATGTTTAATTTCTGCAGATGGAATAGGAGGGGCATTGTTATTCTGTCCTTTGACTGCACCTAGTGCCCTGCATTTTTCAGAATCTCCAACTGAACAGCAGCAAAGAAGAAAAAAAGTGAAATGTGTAAACAAAGTTAAAAAAAGACAGTTGTTATGATTTCTAACAGTCATTTTATCTTTAGTTTTTCCAACTGAACAGCAGCAAAGAAAAAAAATGTGAAATGTGTAAACAACGTTTTAAAAAGACAGTTGTTACGATTTCTAACAGTCATTTTATCTTTAGTTACCATCTATCCAAAGAACTACAGTCTCCCTCATTTAAAAAAAACCTGAAAAATTTATGCTTTATTGGAAATGGGAGGGATTAGTGACACGTGCACAGTGGTTACCAATTTATTTTGAAAATACTTTTTGAAATACGGAATACTTACATATGATGATCAATGCATTCCACTACTTTCCCAAAAGCACCTTCACCTAAAGTAGAAATAATTTCATCTAAAAAAAAAAAGTATGACAGCTGTTATTGAACTAGTTAAATAAAAACGAGTTATTAAATATGTCATAAAAATGTTAACTTAGTCCTTGCCTTTGAATATATTATGTTATTGGAAAGGTGTCATGAAACAGCTATCTAACTTTCAATCTAATTTAAGCTTTACTAGTTGGAATCTGAACAGGAATATTTAAATGTAAGGGGGGGGGAAGGAAATGAAAAAGAATACGAAGACAAAACAAAACACAAAGAGAGCAATGAAGATTTCTTAGCCCCCCTCCCCTCTCCTCCTCTAACATACTATTCTAAACTAATTTTTCTGCAGAAAGTTTTTTTTAAAGAAAGTGTTGAAAAATATTCTATACATCTTGCTCTTAGTACGTCTCCACTTTGATAGATCAGGTGACCCTCCTCATCATCCTCTATACTCCTGGATCTTTTCCTTCGGTGGCTCTTCTGGAAACGGCACCAAGATCGTCCAGCCAATCAATATATCAGAGTGAATTCAGGGTAGAATACACATTTCATTTATTCAGGCATTCAGTTACACACCAGGCCACGAACAGTTGGCAGGAGCAATTTCAAATTCAGTCCCCAGAAATTCACAGGGCACAGTTTATGTTACAGAAGAAAAACATGGCAAGGAACAGATTTTCAGAAAAATACTTAAAGCGGTAAAACAACAGAAAACACAACAGAATTTTGTCTCTCAAATACTGGATTAATAGCAATCGCAGTTTCAGTACTCAATGTTAAAACTTGCTATTTGACAACTGTCATTTATGAGTCTGCTTTTATGAAGCTGTAATTCAGTAAAAGCTCCTTGAATTGCTAGTAGAAATGTTAAAAATAATTGCTGTCAATTACTAACAGCAACAGCCGGATTGTTTAGCAGTCTACTTTTTATACCATGCGTAGAACGACAGTGAAATATTCAGTATGCTTAAAATGCAAACCACATTCTAAAATTCTCACTGGAACATACAAGCATCCTTGAGCCTCAAACTATCTTAAAGCAAAATTATACATATTAGTTCTGACCATGCTTAGAGAAAATTCAGACTGGTCTCCTTGCTAACTGGCAATGTGAAAACAAATAACTATTAACTGAAACGTCACCAATTAATGCAAACTAACCTACTGAGTTGACACATGATGGACTTATTACTGACACCAAGACATTTTTATGTCTTGATTCCATTTAAATAAATACTTACCCTGTTTTTCAGGATGGAATGCAGAGTTGCTTCACTGTGCTGTAAAACTAACTCAAGTGACAGCACTGCTTGTCTACAGCTCTTTAACAGCTGTAGTTGAAAAAGTGCCCAATTTAATCATCATCTGAGCTTCCAAAGTACTGGATAAATTAGGGCTAGTAAAAATCTATGTGTTGAACACCACTGACTTTACAAAGGTCCTCATCTAAGTTCATACTCCAACTATATTAACAGGCCCTATGTTTAATTATTTGTTATAAATTCCCAAATATTCTAATACTTCACAAAGAAAATTAATAGCTCTAATATAGATTTTTTATTAACCAAACTTAAAAGTGCACGTACCGAATGAGAGTGATGATGTTTCTTATGCTGTCTTTTATGACTACTTCTCCTGCTTCGACCGGATGACTTGCTATGACGACGGCCATGGCTCTTTTCATCATCTCTGTGATGGTTCCCGTGGTCATCTACATCAGAGAAGTCATTTCGATATTCCTCAACGTATCTCCGATTGTGACGGTCTCTCTCATGCACAGATCTATTATCCAAGTAGTTACTGAAAACACATTTATATATATATATTATATATATTAAATTCTCCCACCATTCAACACACTTGATCAAAACATAAAATGGTATGTTATACAATCTAACTAACCCAAAATGCAAACAACGTAAATTTATACCTGGAGTCCAGTTTGCTTGAAATAGTTCATACCATTCATGCAAAGAGACTGTAACAATATGAATACCACTGACAAAATGATCTGCACAAATACTGAGAGCAAAAATGAAGCATCTACTCTGTCACAGGATTGAGCAAGCTACAATCAATTAATTGTACCTCCTGTTAAGGGAGATAAACCACTTGAACCAGGTCAACCTAGTATCAGTCCCTGTTCTGAGACCTCACTCCATCTCACCTAATCACATTACAAAGTTCCTAGACCACATGCTTCCAAAGCTAAGAATACTCATGTGCTGGATTACTCATGAAAGCAGTCCTCAACTGAGCAAAACAGTTACTAGTAAAAAGGCCAAGCTTTGGTAAGACCAAAAAGCACTCTAAACAATGAAGTGGGGCATAATATTTTTGTACTAGAAAACTTTCTTCTTATATAATATGCAGAAACCTTTCTGTTTCTATAAATGCATTGTTTCATACTTAATTAGTAACAAAGACTGGACACAGTATCTGTCAATTTTAGCATTCTCAAAGCTGAAATAAACTTTTGCAGGTGACTATCCCTAGGATAGTCCCTAGCAGCCATGAAATTAAAAGATGTCTGCTCCTTGAGAGGAAAGCGATGGCGAACCTAAACAGCATGATAAAAAGTAGAGACATCACCCTGCCAACAAAAGTCTGCATGGTCAAAGCAATGGTATTCCCAGTAGTCATGTATGGCTGCGAGAGTTGGACTATAAGGAAGGCCGAGCGCCGAAGAATAAATTCTTTCGAACTATGGTGCTGGAGAAGACTCTTGAGAGTCCCTTGGACTGCAAGAAGATCAAATCAGTCAATCCTAAAAGTAATCAACCCTGACTGTTCCCTGGAAGGCCAGATAATGAAACTGAAGCTCAAATACTTTGGCCACCAAATGAGAAGGGAGCACTCACTGGAGAAGACCCTGATGCTGGGAAAGATTGAAGGTCAAAGAAGACGGGGACGGCAAAGGATGAGATGGTTAGACAGTGTCATAGATGCAACGAACATGAAATTGAGCCAACTTCAGAGGACGGCGGACGACAGGAAGGCCTGGTGTGATCTGGTCCATGAGGTCGCAAAGAGTCGGACTCAACTGTGCGACTGAACCACAACAACAAAAAATCCCTAGGAAGCACTTATTTCTCACATACACAACCCTCCCTTCAAACTACATTAAGTATGTTTACTAATTTTTCCCCTAATCAAATAATTCAGTTAACTGCTTTTTCTAGGGGGAAAAAGCATTCAATATATCATACATTATATAAAACTAACGTCATTTTTAAACAGTTTTGTTTTAAATGCAAGTAAAATAAGCATGTTAAAATCAGGTTAAGGATAATTTGTAAGAATTTCTGGGAAAACCTATTTCACTTGCCCCTATCTAGCAATCAAGAAAGCAAAAAAAAAAAAAAAGCCCTCCAACATAGATGCTACCCTCATATAATCAAAGCACCCCAACTCAAACAGGACTCATTTCCTTCAGAGGCTCAACTCGCAGGTGACTGCAGAAAGGCCTTCATCAAGAAGCCTAGGGTTGGCCAGAAAGAAATACCAGACCCAATTACTGAAGGGCCAGAGCATCTCACTGGCTCCACTAGTAGTGGGAGTGACAACAAATGGCACAAACTTTAGCATATCCCACTGCACCAGCTCCAGTTTTTTAAAGAGCCCGATACAAAATATTTAATGTAGTTTTATAAGTACACTGAAAAGTTACAAAGAAAATAATCCTACCTCTTGTATGCCACTTTCCCTTTTGTTGACAAATAATTTAACCACCTTCCAGTTCAGAAAGACTGCTATTCTGCTATCCAGCATTCAAATAAGTAAGGTTATAGGACTATAACTTTTCCCATCTCCCGCCAAGATGAAAGGTAAAAGCAGATGTCTTATAATACTCATCAGCAGACTTTAAAAGTGTACATTTTCTTGAGATTTCTATTTAGCTCAATAAAAGAGATATAGTAAATACATATTTAAACAAATCAAGTAAAGATATATATGAAAGCACCAACGCCTGTTACCCTCTTAAAATATTTTAAAACGCTTCTCGTGCTCTCATGATGAAGGAATAAATATACATCAAAACATAATTCTACTGAATTTATCTTCATGATACCACATTAGCTATTATTAATTTTGCTTTACAGGAATTAGAATCATGAAATCATAGAGCTGGAAGGGACCTCCAGGATAATCTAGCCCAACCCCCTGCACAATGCAGGAAATTACTGTTAAACAACTCAGGATGTAAATCACTATACAAAAAGCAGATGAAACTGTTAAACTGTAATTTGTATACTGCTATATAAAACTGGCCCTGACCTGGATGGCCCAGGCTACCCTGATCTCATCAGATCTCAGAAGCTAAGCAGGGTCGGCCCTGGATAGTATTTGGATGGGAGACCAACACAGAAATCACAGGTCACCACACAGAGGAAGGCAATGGCGAACCACCTCTGAACATCTCTTGACTTGAAAACCCTACAGGGTTGCCATACATTTGCTATGACTTGATGGCAATAAATAAATAAATATGACCCCATCTTTTCAGGTTTGGTCAAAACAACTAACAATGAACAACAGGTTAAAATTACAACAGAAAGTGAAAATTTACAGACAAAAAACAACACAGAGCCAGACTTCTACTGGCAAGCTATTGCAGAATACAGTGGTCATCACTGTAAAAAACAAAGCCCCACTGAGGCCGGACAAATTTGGCAACACAATGGGACCCCTAACCAAAATTTGTCTGCTGAACTAACCTGGCAGGGGACATAAATTACAAGCTATAAGTTGCCTAACAATCATTCCTTTAAACAAAATCAAAACAAGCAACCATTCTAGCCAACACAAGGTTTGGTTCGGTTTAAGTATTATCATCAGAACATCTATCATTATATTAGTCAGGAGACATTTACCTGTCAGCAGTTTTATGTGATTTATAGTGTTTGTTATCTCTTTCACTGCTTTCACGCCTTCTTCTACGCTTTTGACTACTTGTGTTCCTTTCTTCATCCAAATCGTGAGTTCTTTTTGAATGCTTCATCTATCACAAAAAATGTACAAATGCAGAAGTGTTCTTTACATGCTTTAGCAATGAACATTCTAAGAAAAATAAATGTAAAATAAATAAATGTGTCCTGCTGATATGGCTGTGACTTGATTCCAAGTTAAGATGCCTAGCACTGAACTCGCAATGTCATCTGTGTCTGTTAAAGGTGCTTATAGTCATAAGCATGCAGGAAGACTTTTTGAAAAAGAGATATACCATTAACTACAATATTTTGGGGAAGGCATGCTGATTACATGTCGCTCTCATAATCCCCTTTCATTATCCTTAGCGTAAGGATATATTCTGTACAGTCTAGAATAACTATACTAGATCAAAATATGTCCTTTTGCATATGACATTCAGAACTCCAGTACACCTATATAAAGTATTTTGATTATAGCTCATTTCCAATGTAGAAGCTTATGAACTAGCACCCAGACAGGATCACTAAACAGACCCCCAAAGCACAAACTGCCACTGTCTGGCTCGCCAGTAATAGGTACACAATCCCTGTCACTGGGCATTAGTAAGTTAAGAGAAATGTTGCCACTAAACAGACACAATACCCCTCCAAACATAGAACTTTTATTATTGCGTAAGTGCTGGGTCACAGCTAGTAAGCCATACTAGGTGGCGCCTTCGTTTTCTCCTCAGCTCGCGAATGACACCCCATTCTTTGCACTGGATGCAGCACAGACGCTGAGCCTCTGCAAAATCGGGCGGGGGAGCTCCTTGCTTCGGCAGCTTGATTTTTATATCGCGAGTCTGGGGATGGGGAGTAAACAGTTACTAACCCCCAGGTGGGGCCGGTATCTCTTCAAGAATTAGAGAGCTGATCTCTCCAGATTCGAAGCCAGTAGCACCTTAGAGGCCAGCAACAGGGGGGGGGGGGGGGGGGGCCCCGCATCAGATACCAACGTATCTCCAGACCACAGAGCTCAGTTCCCCTACAAGAAATGGTAGCTTTGGAGGGCAGATGCTATAGCATCACATCCCCCCCCGCTCGCTGCCATCCCCAGGGCACCAAGTCTAGAAATTTCCAAAGCAGGAGTCAGCAACCCTGACCCAGGGTTAGTGGGGACCAATGTTTCCTCTAAGCTGTGAAGAGTTTTGTGAGCAAAAATTCTACTCCCTGAGTTACTGGCATTAAAGTGGTGAGCGAGCGATTTGGCCGCTGCATCATCAGTTAGTTTGCTCTGGAGCCCTCCTACCTGAGCGAAGACAAAAATGTGTGAGCCGGGGGCTAAAAAACTGTGAGCTAGCTCACACTAACTCAGCTTAGAGGGAACACTGGTGGGGACACTGAGGATGCAGGCTTTAACCTCTCCTCTGTCCCTGCACCAGAATCTCTGCAGAACACCTACATGAAAGACTGTCAGAAGCCAGTCCACCGGAAACAACAGGGTCTCCGGACAAAGGACCTCACTCCCCCGCCTTTTCAAAAGAGCCAGGAAAGCCCTCCGATACTTACAATCGACGCCTATCAAGGAAGAAGGCTTTCTCCCTCTGCACACAAACAAACAAACAAAATGGCGGCCCCGTTTCTTCTCCTCTCCCACTCGGCTGTCAGGAGCTGCGTGATTACGTCACACGGGCGCACGGCGATCCGCGGGAAAGAGAACAGAAGCAGGAATTTAGACCACGCCCTCTTCAAGAAAAAAAAAAGCGAGGAGAGTTGAATCCGCTGGACCAGGTTGGCTGGGAGTTCGATGGAGGTGGAGCGCGAGACAGCCTTGAGTTTCAAAATGGAGCGCTGTCAGGCGCAGCAAGTTTCATCTCTCTATCTCAGGCTCAGTCTTGTGACTCGCACAGCTAGCGGCCGGAATGCAAGCAAGTTGTTCAGGAGTGCAAGACTAGGGAAAGTAATTGGGACCACGCTACTATCCCCCCGAGGCTGTTTATAACGTGTAATCTTGTTCGTGGATGTCCCGTCCCACTGACTCAGGGAGAATATCGCGTGGGGTGTAAACCTGTGATTATTTTGCGGTGATGCCTCCAGCGATTCTCCGGTGACCCTCCTCTGTAGCAAAACACACGCAGGAGTGGCAGCTGCTGGGACTGGAGAATGAGGAAGAAGCAGACTAGACTGTGGGAACAGCATGGGTCTGCTCAGGAAGAGAGAAAGACTGGGATTGCAAAATGGGGAATATAAAGAAAAATACCGGGCCAAATCTGTGGAAAATAAACCACCACTGCCAGGTTTCAAAACTGCAGTTGACCATGTGAGCTGTCAAGATTTCTCTCATTAACGGATTCATTGGATAGAGAACAAAACATTAAGATGCCCATGTTCTGTACAGTGACGCAGCTCAAGGTTCTATATCAATGGAATAATGGATTCAGAAGGAGTTATTTTTTAAAAGACCAAAACAAATGGCAAGACTGATAGAACAGGAAGGTATCGGTTCTGCAGGACGTTTTCATCTGTTAGATATATAGTATTTCAGAATCTCTGCCACATTCAGATGGGGTAGCCATGCTGGTCTGAAGCAGCACAACAAAGTTTGAGTCCAGTGGCACCTTGAAGACCAACAAAGTTTTATTCATGGTATATCTGAGGAAGTGTGTACACAAAAGTTTATACTGTAAATAAAACATGGTTGGTCTTCAAAGTGCCACTGAACTCAAATTTTGTTCGGAATGTCACATTGTTTCCTTTCTTTGTCTGTCTCTGTAAATAAGGTTGGTATAGTTTTAGCATTAGAAGTTGGAGAAGTGCACATGCCTCCAATTCTAAAATTGGTATTCTAAACTTGGTCCGATCATTCTTAGTTGGAATGCACGCTATTTGAACAAAACCGTGTACATCACAGTAATATGCTAACCAACAGATTCCTACTCTCCACCCTCCAGATATGGGATCGGAGGTGTCAATCTTGGTTCATCCCAGGTCTTTCTCCTATTTCCTTTACATGTTGGAGGTCTTCCAAATTGTCTTGATTGGTTGATGTTCTTAAAAAAGGTTTTATTTTAGACAAACTATCCTTGGATCCTAAAGCTAATATTCCTCTACCTTGGTTCGAATACCTTCAACTCAAACACCTGGTAGATTCTCTATTGTGCAAGAGCAGACTTCGTACAGAGGTCAATGACTTTGAATGTCTGCTCCTGCAAAATCAGAAGGGTTCTACAGGTCTAATATCCATTTTATATAAGTTTTTAATTTCAGTTTCTAGTTCTCTTCCCTCTTATGTCAAGGCTTGGCATAAGGAACGCCTTTCTTTTATATCCAATAGCCAATGGTCCTCTATCTGGAATTCCTCTATTAATCATTCCAAGGTCTAAGATCCAGTTTTTTAAAGTTATGGCTCGCTGGTACTGTACTCCACTGCATTCACCATATGAATTCATCCTACTCACCCATGTGTTGGAAAAGGTGTGGATCTCCTGGTTCCTTTCTCCACTATTGGTGGTCCTGCCATCTCATCCAAAATTTTTGGTCATCTGTTTAAGACCAAATTTCTATCATCACAGGCCTCTCCATTCCATTACACCCTGAGTCAATGTTGCTAAACTTGTGGGATGATCCCAAAATCCCCCAAGTTAAGAAATATTTGGTTTCTGTATTATGTGCTGCTGCGAGGTCTGCAATCGCTTCCTCCTGGAAATCTCCCTCACCCCCAATTCTTAAAAGTTGGTACAGGAACATATGGGATTATCTCACAATGGAAAGGATACTGATACAAACTTCAAATAAAGACCCTTACTCTGCCTCCCTTGATTATTATACCCAGTTTTAAATTTTATTGCTCAAAATAAAGACCTTTTTGATCAGAATTGTGTTATAGATTTTTTATTATGTTAATTTATTTATACTCGATTATTTACTATGATCATATGTTTATGACAGTTTATTGTCACTGTATCTGATGTTAAATTTTCAATAAAAACCTTTTAAAAAATAAGATGGAGAGTTGTCTATTCCAAACAATAAAGTACTTTACATCATAATGTATTGCACTGCTCCCAGAAGCGGGAAGTCCCCCAAAAGCTGCCTTTATTGGAAACAAAAGCAGACATTTGTGGTGCAGTTCTGTGCAAAGTCACTGCAGTCTAAACCCACTGATTTTAATAGACTTAGATTGGAATAAAACTATATAGAACTGCACTGTTGATCACTTTTCCTGGCTAGCTGGCCTATCCAAATCAGTCGGTATTTCTTTTTTTTGTGTGACTCTGTTAGGATGAAAGGGAATGTTTTGAGTTAAATTGACCTAGTCCATCATTTCTCTAAGGAATTTATAGCTTTTAGTACTTACTCTGCACTAAATAGTTGAGAGGGAAACAGCACATTTGAAAACCTTGTATGGAATCAAGCCAAATTTCTTACAACATCAATCAATAGATCAAAGTTTCCCAACCTTTCTGAACCTGTGGGCATATTTGGAATTCTGACACGGGATGGTGGGTTCAGCCACAAAATG
Source organism: Gekko japonicus (assembly GCF_001447785.1). Lineage (NCBI taxonomy): Eukaryota > Metazoa > Chordata > Lepidosauria > Squamata > Gekkonidae > Gekko > Gekko japonicus. Next base: position 759,286 of record NW_015176463.1, on the reverse strand, counting down.
GCTGTCACAGGAGGCGGAGCCAGCCACAAACTGACTGCTGTAGTTTACCGTCCGTTACACAAAGAAGATCCTGTGGTGGCAGCTATTGCCAAAGCAACGTTTTTAAAAATTTGCTCAGCTGACCTAAGTTCCAATGGCCAATCAGAATCTCTGCTGGGCACCCCCACACACACACTTTCTAAAAACATCTGGCTGGCACTGGGGGAAAGTGTTTGTGGCCACCATGTTGCCCATGGGCAGCACACTGGGGACCCTTGGAATGGATTGATTTTTAAGAATGTTGGCAGATAGATTGATCCACAGGAATATCAAAAGATAAGTAGAACAAAGTTTGAGTCCGGTGGCACATTTAAGACCAACAAAGTTTTATTCAAGGTATAAGCTTTCGTGTGCAAGAACACTTCTTCAGATACAGTGAAACAGAATTTCCTCAGCCATTACATAAGAAGAAGAAGAGATTGGTTTTATACCCTGCCCTTCACTACCCAAGGGAGTCTCAGAGCGGCTTACAAACTCCTTTCCCTTCCCCTCCCCACCACAGACACCCTGTGAGGTAGGTGGGGCTGCGAGAGCTCTGACAGAAACGGCTCTTTTTCAAGAACAGCTCTTATCAGAACTATGGCTTGCCCAAGGTCATCCAGCCAGGTGCAAGTGGAGGAATCAAACCCAGTTCTCCCAGATTAGAGTCTGCACACTTTAGTTGCCAGAAAGGGCTAGGTAGTGTCAAGATGCATAAGTAACTGGGCAATTAGAGCTGGATTCGATTAAGGTGGTTGGTAAGATCTGTGAATGGCAGTAAATTATCATACAAATATAAGAGTTAATGAAGAGATGTGAGAATGAAGTTTGAGTCCAGTAGCACCTCCAAGATAACAAAGTTCAGTTCTGGGTATAAGCGAGAACCGAGAGACTTAGCATGTGTAGATGCACACTCCTTCAGATACATTGAAACAGATTTCCTGAAATGTTACATATAGGTAGAGAGGTTAGTTGCCAGAAAGGGCTAATTAGACTCAAGATGGATAAGTAACTAAGCAATAAATGCAGCTAAGATTGGAATAATACATTTGGTAAGACATGTGAATAGCAGCAAATTGCCATACAGATAATAAAGAAGTTAACAACAGATGTGAGAACTAAGTTTGAGTCCAGTGGCACCTTTAAGACCAACAAAGTTTACTTTGTTTAATTTCAGGGTATAAATGAGAACTGAATGACTTCTCAAGTGTAGTGAGATAAGAAACCTATATCTCTATTAAGCCCTGGGGGTTCCATTGTCCTGAGTGTCGTAACAACTTGTAATTCAGCAGTCTCCCATTCCAGTCTGTTTCTGAAATTCTTTTTCAATAAAACAGCTACTTTGAGGCCCTGTGAGGTTGAAACGTTCCCCTACAGGTTTCTCAGCTTTGTGATTCTTGATGCCAGATTTGTGTCCATTTATCCTTTGGAGTAGGGTTTGACCTGTCTATCCTATGTAGAGAACTGAAGGGCATTGTTGGCATTTAATGACATACACAATGTTAGAAGATGAGCAAGTGAATAAGGTAAGTAATTAGCTATAACTAAGTGTAACACCCCCCCTTCTCAAGTGGGCAACAGAAGCCACAAAACCACACCATTATATTTGGGTTTTGTGCAGTAACATCCCCCCCCCAAAAAAGCCTAAAGATGGTTAAATATGTTTCAGGAGAGATAAAGCTTCACCGAGAGATGTGTGTTCAGATAATTAACCTAGTACACCCAAATCTTGAGGGCCTTTTGTCATAATAAATTGTCACTATTGACATGTTAAGATCTCTGCCCTTACTTTCCAGTTTTGGCTTCTGCCCAGATTTGGATTTGACCCTAGAAATGTCATTTTCTTCTAGAACTATCTTCCATTTCACCTTCTTTGGCCACACAGACTATTCCCCGTGTCACTCCTCTTTGTTTCGAAATTGCCACCCTTTCCGCTCTCTTACTTGAGCCAGAATCCTCTCCCAGAGTGTGATTTTTTATTTTTTGCATATTCCAAGGTCATTTGTTTTGTTTTGTGTGCAGCAGAGCTAGTACATGGCATGTGACCTTGCCTTTACCTGTTGGGTTTATTTGCTGCTAAACCATCTGGACCCATTTTATAAGTATTGGACTCTGTATTGTATCTAAAGGTCAGTTCTCTCTCTCCCACTCTTGCACTTCCTCTACCACTACCCCCCCCCCATTTTTTTAGTTAGGCCTTTGGTGCTTGGAATCAGTCTTTCAGTAACCCAGATAGCTACTTCCCCCTACTTTTAAAGTGCTATATGGTTCTTTCTTAATAACCCTTATTTCTAATTTTCATTCCTATTTTCATTCCTATCTGGGCTCTCAGTATTCTTTCCAGGTTTGTGGTGGCTTTTCATCACCTAGTCACAGATGCTTAGTACTGGTATGTGTGTCATTGCTCTGAGCTGAGTGTCAAGGGTGTCCAGGTGTCTCTGACCATATACAGTAACATAAGGTAGGATGGTGATAACTTCCCCTGGAATTGTGGGTGAATAGTGAAGTGACCAAGGTTGCAGATGACACAAAATTATTCAGGGTGATGAAAACCAAGGCTAACTGTGAAGAGCTCCAAGAGGACCTCCACAAACTGGTGTTGGTAAGTGTAAAGTGATGCACATTGGGACAAAAAATCCCAGCGTGGAGTATAGGCTAATGGGATCTGGACTTGCTGAGACTGAGAGGAGAAGAAATCTTGTGGTCGTAGTGGATAACTCAATGAAAGTGTCAACCCAGTGTTAGGGATTATTAGGAAAGGTATCTCTCCTTATATATAATTGAGTAAGAACATTCTATATGAACATTCTAAATTGAGTAAATGAGATAGAGCATATTGCTGAAATAAGGAAGCAGAAGAATTTAAAAGATAATTTGAAGAAAAGTAAAATCCCACTGAATAAGAGGGAAGGAGAAAAACTGCGTTTTGTGGTGTTGTAGTAAGTTAGGGAATTTGGTAGGGTAGACCTATAAATAAATAAAAACTTTAGTTTTGGGCTTTGTAACATAAGGATATTATATAGACATTGAAGTAAAATGGCCAATTTTTTTTTGATTTTTGGTTGTTAATTACTAGTTGACAGGTTGAAAAGAGAGAAGTAACCATTAATAGATGTGGGGAATAAATGGGTGTAGACTGTAGAAAAGAAGTTATATTAATGGACTTATCAAGATTAATGGTGATAATGATCGAAGTAAAAATAGTAACTGAATTCAGGCAAGGTGATCTTTCTTGAAATATTTGCTGTTGACTTAGTATTTGGAAATCTGAAAAATCTTTGTAGTCATGTAAAGGATATGGGAGGCGTGAGTAGAAATCCTTTCAGAGTTCTGATAGTGACTATAAAAATATGTAGAGGTACCAAAATTATGTATAACAACATATTTGTTTTTTGTTTGTCTTTATTATGTTTATTTTGTCTGTTGTGATACTTGTGATACGTGTACTC